>NC_092342.1:44575000-44830000 GCF_046630445.1 Rutidosis leptorrhynchoides | reverse complement strand
ATTAAAAACTACTGTTATTAATATTATTATAAGTATTATTTTTATCATTAATATTATTATTATTAATATTAGAATTAGGATTATTAATAGTATTACCATTTTGAAAATAATACATTATGTTATAATTTTTCACAAACATTATTATTTTTATTAGTGATAACAAGTACTATCATTTTTACCATTACAAATATTAATTTAAGTATTATTACAATTACTAGTTTTGACAAACAAATGATATATATATATATATATATATATATATATATATATATATATATATATATATATATATATATATATATATATATATATAACTTACATAACTTAACCATGCTAATGCTTTTTATATACAAAAAGAATACATTTAATGAAATAATGAAAAATATATATATAAGTTAATAATATAAAAATTAAATCACTAATAGTAAATACATATATATATTTGTTCGATTACAATTATGTATATTAATAAATATACAAATGATATAGGTTCGTGAATCCGAGGCCAACCCTGCATTGTTCAATATAGTCATATGTATTTTTACTACAAAATACATTAAGTAAGTTCATTTGCTCCCTTTTTACTCTTTACATTTTTGGGACTGAGAATACATGCGCTGTTTTTTTTACAACTGTTTTATTAAATGCTCTTGAAATATGTTTTGAACTGCGAATACATGAAATGCTTTTATAAATGTTTGACGAGATAGACACAAGCAAAACATTCCTCGAATGAATTATTATGCAGACAGAAGTTCTGCGGATTATTATTGAATTATGTGGACATGATAATTGCCACCCTTGAATTATATGGACAGGATAATTGCCACCATTGAATTATGTGGACATGGTAATTGCCACCATTGAATTATGTGGACATGATAATTGCCACCAAATGAAAAGTGAATGTTATGTATCGAGAGAATGATTTTATACACAGGTTATGTGTATGTTATTTTTGTGCACAAAATATGTGTACGGTTACTAAGATTTATGAAAGATGATTTCGTACACAAGAAAGGTGTACTGTATTTAAAAGATATCGCATGTACATTACAGGTGGGTATAGGATTCGGGCCCATTTGTACCATGCATGATTTAAATCTTGTGGTCTATCAAAATGATGAATTTTATTGTTTTATGATAAACCTATGAACTCACCTACCTTTTGGTTGACACTTGAAAGCATGTTTATTCTCAGGTATGAAAGAAATCTTCCGCTCTGCATTTGCTCATTGTAAAGACATTATTTAGAGTCGATCATCGCAATGGAACCAGATGTTGATGACTTTGTCCAGACGGATTAGGACGGGGTATGACAACTAACGTCCACTAACGTCAACTAACGTCAAGTAACGTCAAGTTACGTCAACTAACATCAAGTAACGTCCACTAACGTCAAGTAACATCAAGTAACGTCCACTAACGTCAACTAACATCCACTAAAGTCAAGTAACGTAAAGTAACGTCCACTAACGTCTACTAACGTCAAGTAACGTCGACTAACGTCAACTAACGTCAAGTAACGTCCACTAATGTCAAGTAACGTCAACTAACGTCCACTAACGTCAACTAACGTCAAGTAAGGTCAACTAACCTCAACTAACGTCAACTAACGTCAAGTAACGTCAACTAACCTCAACTACCGTCAAGTAACGTCCACTAACATCCACTAACGTCAACTAACGTCAAGTAACGTCCACTAACGTCAACTAACGCCAAGTAACGTCCACTAACGTCAATTAACTTCAACTAACGTCAAGTAACGCGCCAACTAATGTCAACTGACATCAAGTAACTTCAAGTAATGTCAAGTAACGTCAACTAACGTCAAGGAACATCCACTAACGTCAACTAACGTTAAGCAACATCAAGTAACTTCCACTAACGTCCACTAATGTCAAGTAACGTCAAGTAACGTTAATTAACGTCAAGTAACGTCAACTAACGTCAAGTAACGTCAAGTTACGTCAAACGTCCACTAACGTCAAGTAACGTTAACTAACATCAAGTAACGTCAACTAACGTCAACTAACATCAACTAACGTTAAATAACGTCAACTAACGTCAAATAACGTCAACTAACGTCAAGTAACGTCCACTAACATCAAGTAACGTCAAGTAACGTCAAATAACGTCCACTAACGTCAACTAACGTAAATTAACGTCCACTAACGTCAAGTAACGCCCACTAACGTTAACTAACATCAACTAACGTCAAGTAACGTCAAGTAACGTCCACTAACATCAACTAACGTCAAGCAACATCCACAAACGTCCACTAACGTCGACTAACGTCAACTAACGTCAACTAACGTCAAGTAACGTCCACTAACATCGAATAATAATGTCAAGTAACGTGCACTAATGTCAACTAACGTCTACTAACGTGCACTAATGTCAACTAATGTCAAGTAACATTAGGTCACGTCAAGTAACGTCTAGTAACGTGCACTAATGTCAACTAATGTCAAGTAACATTAGGTCACGTCAAGTAACGTTAAGTAACGTCAAGTAACGTCAAGTAACGTTAACTAACGTCAAGTAACGTCAACTAACGTTAACTAACGTCAACTAATGTTAACTAACGTCAAGTAATGTCAAGTAACGTCAAGTAACGTTAAGTAACGTCAAGTACCGATAAGTAACGTGAAGTTACATCAAGTAACGTTAAGTAACGTCATGTAACGTTAACTAACATCAAGTAACATTAACTAACGTCCGCTAACGTCAAGTAACGTTAAGTTACGTCAAGTAACGTTAATTAACGTCAAGTAACGTCAAGTAACGTTAAGTAACGTCAAGTAACGTTAAGTTACGTGAAGTAACGTCAAGTAACGTCAAGTAACGTTAAGTTACGTCAAGTAACGTTAAGTTACGTTAAGTAACGTTAAGTTACGTCAAGTAACGTGAAGTGACGTCAAGTAACGTCAAGTAACGTTAAGTAACATCAAGTAACATCAAGTAACATCAAGTAACGTTAAGTAACATCAAGTAACGTGAAGTTACATCAAGTAACGTTAAGTAACGTCAAGTAACGCCAAGTAACGTTAACTAACGTCAAGTAACCTTAACTAATGTCAACTAATAATAATAATAATAATAATAATAATAATAATAATAATAATAATAATAATAATAATAATAATAATAATAATAATAATAATAATAATGACAATAATAATAATAATGACAATGACAATAATAATAATAATAATAATAATAATAATAATAATAATAATAATAATAATAATAATAATAATAATAATAATAATAATAATAATAATAATAAGGAAGAACAATCATCATCAGGAACATCATCTTCATTAGAGGCAACATCATTTTCTAATCGGAGCAGTGGTGGTAGCGGTAGTGATAGCTCCGTCGGTGGTGATCGTATACATAGGCATGTATATGCATATTTTAGGTACAAAAGGCAAAACAAAGGCAAGTGCAATCAAGATTGCGTGAATAATAAAGATCGTGCATATTATGTTGTCACATTGCGAAAGCTCGCATAAATTAAAAACTGCAAAGATGTCCCGCATAATTACTGCAGTTCAAGAAAGTATGTGCAGACATTGCTTCCGCGAAGATTCCAAACCTATAAATAGGGAGCTCCGACTCTCATTTTAAATTGTTGATTTTGGGAGATTCCTTTAGCCTTTGTGATTCACTCGTGACTTTGCCCGAGGAGTTATCATAATTTTGGCTAAGGTAAATCCATCAAGACCAGGATATGGTGATTGATCACTCGATGTTAGTGAAAGACAATCATAAGGTCCCATAAACATCATCAACACCCCATTCCACCCCTTATTGCACTAGATCCTTGATTAATTCTAATGTAGGATTGATCAATTGGCGTCATCCATGGAACACGAATTAGAATTGAATTCGACAAATTTACTTTTGTGAAATCGAATAATTAGATTCGGAATTCAATTATGATCGTGTTCTTGTTTAACGAATTGCAGGTTGTTACTTCTCACGAAAGAAATCAAATTAAAATGACAACGCATAATAAGAAGAAAAGCAACACGTATGATTTCAGAAATTCAACAGCGCGTTAGATTTTCAAACGAGTCCTGAGATAAGTAAACAAACGAAAAAATTGCTTGCTAAATCATCCGAAAATGTTGTTTCTAATGAAGAAACGCAGCTAAACACTGCAACTGAAAAGATAACTGCTGCACGACGTAACACTCAACAAACTACTGTTAACTGCGAAGACCATATCGCGGAAGAACTTTGATGAAAACCTGCTTATGCAAACTCACAAGGGAATGCGGATAAAAATTCGGCAAACGAAGGCACTGCAAATGTTGCTAATAAAAATGCCGAAAAAGATGCAACAATGAAAACTGTGAAGAACGTAATAATGCCCCCGGAGGCAAAGCAATTACTTCAAGAAAAGGGCCTTGACCTTCACATACCGCAGAATTATGAATGGTCACTAAATGATACTTTGTCGAATGCACATCGATTAGTGATAAATCACTGCAGAGATTCAAATGATGACGCACGTGAACGCAATGCATTTGGATCACCTGTATTAATTTTAAAGTAAGCAAAAAATTCAAAAGTACATCGTCAACTTTCTAACTATTCAGAAAGTTATCCCAAAATTATGGAAGTCATAAGAATCAAACGTAAAAGGCCTGAACACCGATTCCAAGCTATATGGAAGAAGGTGAAACTTCACAAGCTGCAGACAAAGAAAATGCGCAGTTATTTCTTGTAGACATGTTTCGAAAAATTGCGCCAAAAGACATGCAACATAAGTTTGAACAGCCAGATGTTATTCAAAAGATGATTGAAAAATATTGTGCCGATAGTAAAGAAACACGCACTAAAAAAGCAACAGAAATCACTAGGCTTGTACTCAGGATTGACTGATCCGCTAGACTTTTTACAGCGGTTTGAAGGCGTGGTAAGTACATACATTTGGGATGAGCCAGTTGCATGTCAAGTTTTTCCTATGGTTTCACAAGGACTTGCGTGGGAATGGTTTCATAACTTGAATGCACGAAGCATCGTTGGTTTTATTGATCTTCGCGAAAAGTTTCTTTTGCAGTTCCAAAATCTCTTGCCGCAAAAGAAAACGCACAGTGAGTGCCATGATATTAAGCAAGGATTTAAGGAAACACTGGGCGGTTTACTCAAGCGTTACACTTATGAATGTCAAAAGATACCCAACTTGCATGAAGACCAAAAAATTCCAGGTTTGTGCATGCTATCAATCCGTAAAAACATCCTACGCTGGTTCGACGATTGTGAAAGGGATGTACCGCAAACTTTTGCGAAAGTTATGCAAGAAACTTACGATTACATTCGTTGGGGAGAAGATAGCAAAATTAAGCAGAATTGTAATTGGGGAAAAGAGAAGACTTGGCGAGATGATCATGACTCTTACCGCGATGGTAATCATGACAGTTATCGCAATAATAATTACGGATCAGGATATCAGCGGATAAATAACAATGGAGGATATGCGCGCAATGATCGACAAAGAAATAATAGTGATAATGGTAACCGTAGTTACAACAATTGCGATCGCAATTCTTCTAGAAAATGGAGCACTAATTCGTTCAGCATCATCCAAACATTGTCCAAAACGCCAAAAGAAATTTTAATACAAGAGCGTATTGCTAGGACTTTCCCTGATCCGCCACCGCCGTCTGAAAAACAACAGGCGTGATAAATCAAAGTTATGTGTTTTTCATGATGATTATGGTCATGACACGAACAGATGTCACGACTTGGTTGAATTGATTACTGAAGCAACAACGCAAGGAAAGATGGATCATATGTTACTTGATAAAGCAACAAGCACAACAAATGCAATAATTGTGCCTAATTTGTCAAACACGCCAAAAACGCCAAATGTCAGTGCAACTGTGGAGCAAGAGCGAAAAGCTACTGCAATTAACAATTTTGGCGCAAATATCGTAGGCAAAAAGGAAAACTTGCAAGAAATCCAAGTAATTAACATGGTGCAAGTAAGCAACATTGCACAGAAAAGAAAAGATGAGGAAACATTGGAAAAATGGCAGTTTGTGACAATAACATTCCCGCCAGTGAAAGATTGCGGATTATCAGAAGAGCCTATAATTATATCTTGTAAGATTTCAGATACAAGAATTATCATCATGAAAGTGCATGTAGACACATGCAGTAGTGTCGATGTGATGTATGAGCAATGTTTTCGCATACTTCCAGAATATATTAAGGTAAAATTAAAACAATCGCAGTTTCATTATCTGGCTTTTCTGGAGAATCTACATGGCCTTTGGGTCAGCTAGAGCTAAACATTGAGCTTGTTGATGAGATAGACGCAAATCTAACGCAACAAGCATTGCTAAACTTGTACTTTGTGCTGTCTACATCTCGCTTTAATGTGCTCTTAGGACGCACTGCGCTGTGTAAACTTGGTGTTATTTCTTCAACAATACATGGAATGGTTAAATTCACGAACTGTAAGGGGATTACAACGATGACCTTTGTGGGAGCAGAACCAATATGCGCATCAATTACTACACAGGAAAATATGGGTATTGAAGGTCACATGGTTGTGGTCAACCGCATTATTCCAAGACAAAACAACAACAATTTTAATGAAAATGCGAAGCTAATGTCAATGGCAGTGCAAAGTATGGTGTAGAAGCTAATTCATTTTGTTGGAAAAACACTAGTTGAGAAAAGCAGGGGTAGTTTGTTTACTGCAAAGCTTGTGTGCACATTACGCTTTGTTACGGATGGATTGCGCGACTATTTTTAGAAGGGTCCCACATATGTTTTAATTGATATACTGACTTTGATTGAAACTGAAGAGACTATTAACATGGTCACACGTGCAAATGAAGTCAAAACGCATATGTTATTTCATCAAAGAATACCATGGAATGTTGCAGAAAAAGAGTATGAACATTGCGGAGATTGCGCAAGTTCAATGAACCATAGTTAGGTGGAAAGAATGCTTTGCTTCAATATTCGCGCAGCATAGCGCATCATTAGAAGCATCATTAAAATGCATGAAAAGTTGTGAATATTATGGAAACTATTACCTCATGGAGGAGGACTCCTTGTATGAAAATCTTGTATTAACATAATGTTGTTATGCTTTATGTGAGACGACCCGTCCTAATCCATAAGGACGAATACAATAACACATGGTTACATTGCGAGGTATTTGACCTCTATATGATAAGTTTTACAAACATTGCATTCGCTTTTAACAGATAACTTTCATTTCATCGAAAGTTGATAGGCGTGCATACCATTTCATAATATATCCAAACTGTGATGCCCCGTACAAAATTAACGTGTACGGATCATCAATAACAGGATCATTACAAGGTCAACCACTATATGCTATTTTAAAATAAGTTTGCATTCATAAAATTTAGTGACGTCTTAACCAACATTAAAAGTTTTACAACCGAAAGCATGCTTCCATTAATAGAAGACAATAATAATAGTACGTGACCCATAGGTCGTTACAAATTCATTATTTCAAAAGTAACATAGTTTGGATGCAAGATAAATGTTTCATGCGGAGACATCTCTAAAAGCAGCAGGAGTCTACAGCAAGACTAGTACAGCGGAAGCAACCAAACTCTAAGCACCTGAGAAAAACATGCTTAAAAATGTCAACACAAAGGTTGGTGAGCTATAGTTTAAATATAACAGTAATGTAAGGTAGGCCACGAGATTTCAGTGTTTCAAAACAGTATGAAAAGTATATGTATAACCGTGGGCACTTGGTAACTAACTTAACGTAAATACCACCCCCTAAAAGTACACTTGGCGAGTGCGTATGTTTAGGAAGTATTAAACACCCGTTAAATGCTAGCGCAACTAGCCCGAGTGGGGATGTCAAACCCTATGGATCCATATCTAAGATTCGCGTTCACCGGTTCATAAACCAATGACTAAACGTTACCGAGCTAAGGGGAAAGTTTATGCCGTTGTATAACCCACACATATATAAAGTTTAAGTACTCGTGCCTAGTATGTAAAACGTAAAATGCGTAAGTATTCTCAGTCCCAAAATAGTTAAAGTAAAAAGAGATGCTATAACTCACAGTGGAAAGTAGTAAAGTCGATACGCGGTAGGTAATCAAGTAAGTTGGTCCGAAAGGTCCTCAACCTAAGTCAAAAGTTACCAAGTCAGTAATTCGTTCCCAAAGGTTTAAAAGTATATAAATTAGGTCTTAAAATATCATCATCATTCATCATTAATCAAAAAGTGTAAAGTAAGTTTCAATCAAGAATAGAGTTTGAAATAAAGGCTGATTTCGTTCAGTCGCCACGACCTCTATACAAACTGAAATGAGGTGAGACTAGTGGCCATGGCTCCGTATATGAGTCCCCTAGAGGCTGACCAATTTCCAGAATCAAACTCGTTTTCGTTTGACTGTGGCAACAGTTTAAGTGCGAGTAGGTCAAAAATTACAGCACAACGTTAAAAGGGTGTAGTGACTTTCGAAAGGCCATAAATCCTAAACCGTAACTCGGATTAAGACGCTAAACGGAAAATCATCTACTCGAACCGAACTAGCTGGAAATAAACTTTTACAGTAGCCCAGGTTACTGATCAGACCCGGAAAACAGTAGGTAAGGTGCTCCGTTGGGTTCTTGGTGCTTGATGCTCATCACGGTTCTCATCCTTGATGCTTATAGCTTCAAGTGTACAACTCGTTGATGTGTTTGCATTATTTTAACCAAGTTTTGACCATCATAACACTAGTGTATGTCTAAGATGTGTAGCACAACTCATTTAAGGGTTGTAAGTAGTTTGATGAACCAAAGTTACATCAAGATCTTAGATCTGACACATACATGAGTTCTAATAGTAATATTAAGCTATAAAATTGAAAGTAAACAAAATAAACAAGATCTTAAGTTGTAGAACTTAGATCTTAGTTAGATCTTAAAGATCATAGACTAGAAAGTCTAGATTTAGTGTTCTTAAGTTAGATCCTAAGTTATAGAACTTGGATCTTCACTTTAATGTAACCATAAGTTATGAAACTTAGATTTTCATCTTGTAAAATATATATAAGCTTATAAGCTCTTGTTTACAACAAAATTAGAAGACCATAAGTTATAGAAACTTAGATCCAACATAAGTGTATGAAGTTATAACTAGAAAGTTATACTTCCATGTTCTTGAACTTACAAAGTTTAACTTTAGTTTCAAGAAATATGAGATCAAGTTTAACTAGTAATACTTGACCAAATTAACAACATCACAACTTTAAAGTACTTACAAAAGAAAGAAAATAAACTAAAGTTACAAGTATTATGTTCATGTTTGTTTCATACTTAAGAAGATTCAAATCAAAGTTTGGATCTTAGGAAAGTAAACTTTAAGTCTACAAAACATGAACACAAGTAAGCTCTCAATGCTTAGGAGTTTCAGATCTTTAAAACATTTAAGTGTAGAACCATAAGTTATAGAAACTTAGATCCTTGTTCTTGTTTTCTCATCAAACAAAGATGGAAGTAACAAGATTTATGAAGATACAAACTAACAAGTTTGATCTTTTAATAACAAACAACAACAAACTAATGAAATGATAATGATTATTTTCGATTTTAAGAAAGAAAAGAAAGAAGAAATAATGTTGTTACTTACAAAGTTTTGAGAGAAAAAAAAAAGAGAGTAAAAGAAAGTGTGTGAGTATGTGTGTGTAAAAGTGAAGGAATACTTGCAAATAAGTATTCAAAAAAATAAAAATGTGAACTCCCTCCCTCCTAGCTTGGCTGACGGTTTGGTGCAACAAAAGGGGAAGGTCAAATGCACACTTTCATGCATGGGGAGATGGTGTAAGCTTAGAATGGATTAAAGTTAAATGTATGGGAAAGAGTTGCTAGCATGCTTGTGACAACTTTGTCTCCCCATTAACTTAATTAATCTAAGTTTAAGCCTTAATAAGTCACTAGTAATATAGTGGGCTCACAACTAGTCCATTAAGAGAAGTAGGGTGGGCTTCCAAGTCCATGTCCATTAATAAAGGCCCAAGTCCAAGTATGTAACAATTAATTAAATAAAGCCCAAGTAATTAACTAGTTACATTAGTTAATTAAAAATAATTAATAATAATTAATTATGAATGTAAATAATATTCAAAATATTATTCGTGAAAAGTACGTGTGTCACAAAGACAAGTCGGGACATGTAAAGTCAAATACGGTAACAAGTAAATGTATAAAAATACATTTATTAACACGCAAGTATTAATAATTAGTATTAATAAATATAAGTCAGAAAATCCAGGGTCGTTACACAAACTATAAATGACTTAATAATAATCTTGTTGACTTCAACGACTTGAATGCAACGTCTTTTGAAATATGCCATGAATGACTCCAAGTAATATCTTTAAAATGAGCAAATGCACAGCGAAAGATTTCTTTAATACCTGAGAATAAACATGCTTACAAGTGTCAATCAAAAGGTTGGTGAGTTCATTAGTTTATCATAATCATTCATTTCCATAATTTTAATAGACCACAAGATTTCATTTTCATAAAAAAGTGCAAGTCTGCTCACTGCTGTAAAAATCTATTCATATGATGAACACCTGGTAACCGACATTAACAAAAATGCATCTAGCATATCCCTATACAGGCACCTCGTCTGTATATAATATAAACCTCGAAGTACTAAAGCAGTTCAAATTCTCTGACTGGGGTTTGTCAAGGCCCATAGATCTATCTTTAGGATTCGTGTCAATTAGTGGACTGGTTCACTAATTCTTAGGTTACCAGACTAAACAAAAAGGGATACGCGGTATAATAATTCATCATAGAATGTAGTTCAAGTGCTTGTGTCTATTTTGTTAAACATTTATAAAAGCGCATGTATTCTCAGTCCCAAAAAATATAATAAAAGGGAGTAATGAAACTCACGATACAGCATTTTGTAGCAATTATGCATATGGCGACACTGAACAAGTGCAGGGTTGGCCTTGGATTCACAAACCTATATTAGTATATATATTTATATGTTGGTCAATATCTGTCTAACAATTTAGGTCAAGTCGTAGTGTATCACAATCCTAATGCTCGAGATTATCATGCAAAAGTCAAGAAGAGTCATCTAATCTAAAAATGACTTCCAAAATCTATTTATGTTTATTATATAATTTAAATATAGTCATTTTATATATTTAAATATATTTATCAGATTTTATTAAAGTAAATAATAAAATTCATTTGTTAATAAAAATTTATATTAAAATTTATATATAATAAAAATATAAGTTTATATATCTTAAGTAATAAAATTTATAAAGTTCACTTAATATCATAAAAATGTAGTGGTATGTATTATTATATTACGTGTGGTAAAAATATCTTTGTACTACATATTTATTTGATAAGATAATATTGATAATAATAATAATAAATAAAAGTTGTATTATTTTGTAATAATATTAATAATTATTATTATTCTACTAATAATAATAACAATATTTATATTTACTAATGGTGATATCAATTATGATAAAATGATAATTCTAATCATGATAATTTTAATAATAACTATATTTTTAATAATAATAATAATATTTTTATATAACAATAATAATTCTATTTAAAATGATAATTTTTAATAATAATACCAAAATGATAATAATAATGATATTCCATAATAACAATGATATTTCTATTTAAAATGATAATTTTAATAAAAATGACAATTTTAATATTAATGATACTTTTATTAATAATAATAATGATAAAAATAATGAAAATGATATTTTTATCTAAATCATAATTTTAACAATATTTTAACTGAATCATGATACTTATACTCATTATTTCCTAATCGACTAGCTTAACAGCTATTAGTCTTTTTTTATATCGCATTCATAATAATGATAATAATATTAGTCATAATAATTAGATGATACTAATATTAATTTTAATGATAATGATACTAATAATAATAAATATTATAATAACATTAATGATAATATTAATAACTATTTTAATGATAATAATAATAAAAATAATAATAATAATAATAATGATAATGTTAATAATAATCTTAATGACAATAATGATAGCAATACTAATAAAAATGACAATTTTCAATGATAATACTTATAACGATAATGATAATAATAATAATAATAATAATAATAATTAGATAATAATAATAACGACGATAATAACGACGATAGTAATAACAATAATCATTTTAACAATAATACTTAAAATTATAGATAATTCAATTGACTATATCTTTTAATCCGTTCATCGAAACCATACGCTTTCTAAATGAAAAGTTATTAAGTTTTCGCCAGCTTTCCAATGACATGCATATCATATATCTTATCTCAGTAGTATATGTATTAAATTCATGATTTATCATAAACTATCTAACGATGAAAATTTAGCATACATGCATGCATAATCATATATACTCGAGAACTAGTCAGGGATACACTATTAATATATAAAAGATAAGATATGAATGCACACGTATCAATATTGAGATTCAATATTGCAGGAAAGTACGTAGACACAACGGAGATGATAAACACTAGGTTGACCTCACGAGCTATACCCCTGAATCATACCCATAACCTCCATAGCTATAACCCATAATTTCCTTAGCTCTATCCCGCTCATAAAACCCGTATGAAATAACTCGCTCAAAACTTCGTCGTAGTATTTTATGTAAATAATTAATAATAGTATAATACTAAATATAATAAGATTCATATTAATAATCTTAATATTAATATTAATAATATGCATATATATATATATATATATATATATATATATATATATATATATATATATATATATATATATATATATATATATATATATATATATATACGAAGGGAGTAATATATCTGATTGAATGTGTGTGTGATTAAATGCAGAATTCGATCGCGTTTTATAGACTTGGCCAGCCCATGTGTGCCATGCAATCACATGGATCCCATGACCAATTCCCTTGCGATCGCATGGGTTGGTTTTACAGCTCACAAATGTTTAACGTTTTTCTGCCGACACTTATTAATTAATATTATATATTATATATATATAATCTATACAATTAATTATATATAATATTATATTTACGTGTATAGATAACTTGAAATTTCTTTCTGATAAATCGTATGTTGTCACCCGACTAATGTCCTGGTTCCGGTTTTTCGATCGTCGTTTCGTACGCTTAGAAAACTGATACTTTATGTTTTGTGTAACGTACCTTAATATATACAAGACTCAAATCAATGAAAAACTATCCCACTCAAAGTGTAAATTAATCATTTGAATATTTTGGTCATTCGCTTCTATAAATTATTGTCTCGTTATATATACATATACATATATATATATATAATAGTATCCTTTTAACTCAAACGTTTTATAACTAAATTAATATTTACTTTTATTACATTGTAAAATATATATATATATATATATATATATATACATATATTCATTTCGAAATATATATTTGAAATATTTTTTTTAACAATATAATATATAGTTTTCAAAACTAATTATATTTCAAAGTTCATTATATAATTTAAATTCGTTTCTAAATTATTATTTAGTAATACTTTTTCCTTTTTGAAACAATAAAATATATTTGTAAATTTATAACACAAAGCTTTAATTAAGTTCTTCAAATTTTTATATGCATAAACAAGTTACTTTATAAAACGTTTTAATAAAAAGTTCTTTTTAAACTGAAAATGTTTTTAGTACGTTTGAAACTAAATCAAATAAATATGAAATTTTTGTTTTCCCATAACTAAATATATTTAAGAATCATTTTGTCAAAAGGTTAAAATAATGGAAATCGTTATATCATAAAACGTTTTAGAAAAGTAAAATTATATATACTCATAATAGGTTTTAAATTACCATTTGTTGATGAAGCGTGAGGTAAGGTCCAATGGTATGTAATCATCTTAATGTAAAACGTCGCTTTACTTAACTTGTCGATATCCAACTTCTAAGTTATTTACATTCCGCGTTCTCACTTTCACATTAAATAAAATGAAAGCTAAATAGTTATCTTATCAAAGTCACGAGAAAAATTATGGTAAAACATGTATTGGAAATCATACTGGAATCTCCACTAACCTTTGTCTAACCCTCGATAATTGACACATTTGTTCTTACTTGTAAATCTCTTTACTAATTATTCCGAATATCGTTAAAAAGGAAAGGTTTTCTAAATCAAAGTGGACCTCTCAACAGAGACCCGTAATCATATCACAATGTATCTGATAAATCAATCATTTGATATTATCTTCTAATTCCATCGATAACAATTGAAACAAATACATTCATGTAAAGTATTATACGTTTAATACTTTGTTAACATTCTCAAGTTATAATATATATATATATATATACATACATATATATAATCATATCCATTTATATAATGGTTCGTGAATCGTCAAAATTTGGTCGAGGTTAAATGAATGTATGAACACAGTTTAAAATTCTTGAGATTCAACTTAACAAACTTTGCTTATCGTGTCGGAATAATATAGAGATAAAGTTTAAATTTGGTCGGAAATTTCCGGGTTGTCACATTATGCATGTTTGTAATCAAAGTTTAATGAATAAATGAAAAGTTAGCCACACTGATGTGTACTTATTTTTGCACAAGTACAAATCAATTTGCGTATAGAAACGCAGTAATTGTTAACGAGATGGAAAAGTCTGATTCAACGAATCATCACATATTACAAGTATTAGCGAAATGATGAAACTTATGCATATTATCTTCCTAAGTTTTTGAGTTTGCTCAACTTATATGCTTCGCAATAATACACTTGGCGTATTATAAACGCATTTTTGCCTAAGGATCGCCTCAGCGGACTTAGAAGATTCATAATGTATATAATTATACCGAAAAATATTGTTTCGCAATAGTAAATGTTTGTTATGTGCACAATAATGAATATCGAAATTGTAAAGGACAAGTCTAGAAATTATGAATATAAAAGGGAAACAAAGCTCTATATAAATATACACAGTTGCAACTAAGAAATAAGGAAACTTTATTAATATACACAACAATATTGCGTCAAAAAAAATTACAACATATCGCAAATATAATTGCGAAAAAAAAGCTATACAGAAAGAAATATTATGCGGATAAACTACAATTCGAGTTTCATTATGTCTTCCGCAGTAACATCTTCTTTGCAACCGATCTCTATCAGTGCAGGAATGTCAATTTTTTCAACTTCCGCCACGCTTTCGTCGTAAGTCTCAAGTGCTTCTTCCATTGGAACAATTAATTCCATAACAGCTTCAGGCAGTGGCTCGGAAAAGTTGGTAACTTTGTTGAGGAGTTCTAGAAACTCGCAGTGCATACGAATTCTGGTGGCCTGGAGATAATTGCAAAATTTTTCGGTAACAGGCGCATAATCCATAATTTATAGCCTAGTTCAGGCAAATAGCTAACGAGCTTCCTAAACTGATCCTCTGCGTATTGAACCCTTTCATTTTACTCAAGCGCAGCAGCAGACATCTTGGCAATTTGATCTTGGGAATCTTTAAGTGCAGTTTGCGCAGCCTCAAGATCTTCAGCCAATCAATAGTTGTCTTGTTCAAGTCTGCGCACTTTTGCTCGTTGCGCTTCGGTAGCCAACTTTTCATCCTCAATTGTTTTTAATAAAGTTTTGCGGCGCTCCACACCATCTGTAGTGACCCGAACTTTTCCATGTTTATATATATTAATTGAGATTGATATTTACATGATTAAATGTTTCCAACATGTAAAGCAATCAAACTTGTTAAGACTTGATTAATTGAAATATGTTTCATATAGACAATTGACCACCCAAGTTGACCGGTGATTCACGAACGTTAAAACTTGTAAAAACTATATGATGACACATATATGGATATATATATAGTTAACATGATACTATGATAAGTAAACATATCATTAAGTATATTAACAATGAACTACATATGTAAAAACAAGACTACTAACTTAATGATTTTTAAACGAGACATATATGTAACGATTATCGTTGTAAAGACATTTAATGTATATATATCATATTAAGAGATATTCATACATGATAATATCATGATAATATAATAATTTAAAATCTCATTTGATATTATAAACATTGGGTTAACAACATTTAACAAGATCGTTAACCTAAAAGTTTCAAAACAACACTTACATGTAACGACTAACGATGACTTAACGACTCAGTTAAAATGTATATACATGTAGTGTTTTAATATGTATTTATACACTTTTGAAAGACTTCAATACACTTATCAAAATACTTCTACTTAACAAAAATGCTTACAATTACATCCTCGTTCAGTTTCATCAACAATTCTACTCGTATGCACCCGTATTCGTACTCGTACAATACACAGCTTTTAGATGTATGTACTATTGGTATATACACTCCAATGATCAGCTCTTAGCAGCCCATGTGAGTCACCTAACACATGTGGGAACCATCATTTGGCAACTAGCATGAAATATCTCATAAAATTACAAAAATATGAGTAATCATTCATGACTTATTTACATGAAAATAAAATTACATATCCTTTATATCTAATCCATACACCAACGACCAAAAACACCTACAAACACTTTCATTCTTCAATTTTCTTCATCTAATTGATCTCTCTCAAGTTCTATCTTCAAGTTCTAAGTGTTCTTCATAAATTCCAAAAGTTCTAGTTTCATAAAATCAAGAATACTTTCAAGTTTGCTAGCTCACTTCCAATCTTGTAAGGTGATCATCCAACCTCAAGAAATCTTTGTTTATTACAGTAGGTTATCATTCTAATACAAGGTAATAATCATATTCAAACTTTGGTTCAATTTCTATAACTATAACAATCTTATTTCAAGTGATGATCTTACTTGAACTTGTTTTCGTGTCATGATTCTGCTTCAAGAACTTCGAGCCATCCAAGGATCCATTGAAGCTAGATCCATTTTTCTCTTTTCCAGTAGGTTTATACAAGGAACTTAAGGTAGTAATGATGTTCATAACATCATTCGATTCATACATATAAAGCTATCTTATTCGAAGGTTTAAACTTGTAATCACTAGAACATAGTTTAGTTAATTCTAAACTTGTTCGCAAACAAAAGTTAATCCTTCTAACTTGACTTTTAAAATCAACTAAACACATGTTCTATATCTATATGATATGCTAACTTAATGATTTAAAACCTGGAAACACGAAAAACACCGTAAAACCGGATTTACGCCGTCGTAGTAACACCGCGGGCTGTTTTGGGTTAGTTAATTAAAAACTATGATAAACTTTGATTTTAAAGTTGTTATTCTGAGAAAATGATTTTTATTATGAACATGAAACTATATCCAAAAATTATGATTAAACTCAAAGTGGAAGTATGTTTTCTAAAATGGTCATCTAGACGTCGTTCTTTCGACTGAAATGACTACCTTTACAAAAACGACTTGTAACTTATTTTTCCGACTATAAACCTATACTTTTCTGTTTAGATTCATAAAATAGAGTTCAATATGAAACCATAGCAATTTGATTCACTCAAAACGGATTTAAAATGAAGAAGTTATGGGTAAAACAAGATTGGATAATTTTTCTCATTTTAGCTACGTGAAAATTGGTAACAAATCTATTCCAACCATAACTTAATCAACTTGTATTGTATATTATGTAATCTTGAGATACCATAGACACGTATACAATGTTTCGACCTATCATGTCGACACATCTATATATATTTCGGAACAACCATAGACACTCTATATGTGAATGTTGGAGTTAGCTATACAGGGTTGAGGTTGATTCCAAAATATATATAGTTTGAGTTGTGATCAATACTGAGATACGTATACACTGGGTCGTGGATTGATTCAAGATAATATTTATCGATTTATTTCTGTACATCTAACTGTGGACAACTAGTTGTAGGTTACTAACGAGGACAGCTGACTTAATAAACTTAAAACATCAAAATATATTAAAAGTGTTGTAAATATATTTTGAACATACTTTGATATATATGTATATATTGTTATAGGTTCGTGAATCAACCAGTGGCCAAGTCTTACTTCCCGACGAAGTAAAAATCTGTGAAAGTGAGTTATAGTCCCACTTTTAAAATCTAATATTTTTGGGATGAGAATACATGCAGGTTTTATAAATGATTTACAAAATAGACACAAGTACGTGAAACTACATTCTATGGTTGAATTATCGAAATCGAATATGCCCCTTTTTATTAAGTCTGGTAATCTAAGAATTAGGGAACAGACACCCTAATTGACACGAATCCTAAAGATAGATCTATTGGGCCTAACAAACCCCATCCAAAGTACCGGATGCTTTAGTACTTCGAAATTTATATCATATCCGAAGGGTGTCCCGGAATGATGGGGATATTCTTATATATATGCATCTTGTTAATGTCGGTTACCAGGTGTTCACCATATGAATGATTTTTATCTCTATGTATGGGATGTGTATTGAAATATGAAATCTTGTGGTCTATTGTTACGATTTGATATATATAGGTTAAACCTATAACTCACCAACATTTTTGTTGACGTTTTAAGCATGTTTATTCTCAGGTGATTATTAAGAGCTTCCGCTGTCTCATACTTAAATAAGGACAAGATTTGAAGTCCATGCTTGTATGATATTGTGTAAAAACTGCATTCAAGAAACTTATTTTGTTGTAACATATTTGTATTGTAAACCATTATGTAATGGTCGTGTGTAAACAGGATATTTTAGATTATCATTATTTGATAATCTACGTAAAGCTTTTTAAACCTTTATTGATGAAATAAAGGTTATGGTTTGTTTAAAAATGAATGTAGTCTTTGAAAAACGTCTCATATAGAGGTCAAAACCTCGCAACGAAATCAATTAATATGGAACGTTTTTAATCAATAAGAACGGGACATTTCAGTTGGTATCAGAGCGTTGGTCTTAGAGAACCAGAATTTTTCATTAGTGTGTCTTATTGAGTTTGTTAGGATGCATTAGTGAGTCTGGACTTCGACCGTGTTTACTTGAAAAATGATTGCTTAACAAATTTTGTTGGAAACTATATATTTTTAACATGTGAATATTATGTGATATATTAATCTCTTAACGCGTTTGATATTATGTGATAGATGTCTACCTCTAGAACAAGTTCCATTGACTCACCTAATAATAATGAAGAGTCAAATGTAAATTGGAATGATTCGTGGACTGATTCACAAGTTCCCGAAGAGGAACCGGAAGAAGAGTCGGAACCGGAAGAAGAATCGGAACCGGAAGAAGAATCGGAACCGGATGAAGAAATAGAACCGGTGGGGGAAATAATAAAACGGTTAAGTAAAAGAAAATCCTCAACCAACCGACCAAGGTTAATTATGGTCAATGGTGTTTCCGCCAAGGAAGCAAAATATTGGGAGGATTACCAATTCTCCGATGAATCGGATTCCGACGAGAATTCCGATGATGTTATAGAAATTACCCCAACTGAATTGAAAAAGGCAAAAGAAAATAATAAGGGAAAGGGCATAAAAATAGAGAAATCTAATTCCAACCCCGATGAACTTTATATGTATCGTCAACGCCCGAAGTCCTTAAGTTGTAACAATGACCCGGGAACCTCTAAACCACCAGGTTTTTCTAAACCAATGTGGACAACGACGGCTCGTATTAGGGGAACATCATATATCCCTAGAAACTTGGCAAAACGAACCAAAACCGAAGAAGAAGAAACGAGCAAGTCGGAATAAGATAGTTGTATTCGTGTGGTGTAATATATGTAATATAGTGTTCGTATGCTTTATGATATATGTAAAAATTGCTTGTATTAATAAGTATTTTTTTATGAATCTAACTCTTGTCTATTTTACAGTTTAAAAACACAAAATGGATAGACAACCCAATATTTTAAGAGACCTACCCGGAGACATGATTGATGAAATCTTGTCTAGAGTCGGCCAGAATTCCTCGGCACAACTATTTAAGGCGAGATCAGTTTGTAAGACATTCGAAGAACGTTCCAAGAATGTCTTGGTTTATAAGAGACTTTCGTTTGAAAGATGGGGGATATCACATTGGGAAACCCATAAGTTACGATGTGTTTACTTTGACGCATATATTGCGGGGAACCCAAATGCTATTTTACGCAACGGGTTAAGAAATTATTTTGACTCAATATATCCGAATATTGGACTTCGTGATTTAGAAAAAGCGGCTTATGCTTACGGATTAGTAATGTTCGCTTCTCACCAAAGTGAGAACAAGAACATCGAGCTACAACTATTAAACAAAACGTTTCCACAAGTGACGGAGTCGGTAATTGGGGTAAGAAATGAGGTTTTTAGATTATTACGGGACTGTTGGACATTACGTAACCCTCGTCCCTTTGACGACGTTACAACACGCTGTCTTATTAACGGCCATAACGGTTATGTTGCACAAGACCAAGGATGGGAAGTAGTCCTAGTAAAACCAGAATGCATGACTTGTTTCTGGACGTATGAATTACGTGTCTTTATTGCCTTTGCTGAACGACTTGTGTACTAGATAGAATTATCTTCACAACTATCTTGTATCAAAGTTATTGTGTGCTATATTTCATGCTTTATGTAAAATAAGCGGTATTGTAAGTTTGTAAAATATTGTATAAAAGTTTGAACGCGAAATATTATTATAATCAGTTTTTCATATAGAATTGTAGTAGTTGAATTGTATATTAGCTACTAAGTATGAACTTAACGGGTAGGTACTACCCGAATTTAAACTTATAAAACGCTAATATGAAGAAAAAGCTTTTATAAATGAGTTCATATTATGCTACGAAATACTATTAACTACTCTTAATATTCTGTATGATTAACTTGTACCATTTAACTATTTTGAAGGAAATGGCACCGACTACTCGACACACCGTGAATATGAATGAAGAGGAATTCCGTACTTTTCTAGCTTCAAACATAGCCGCAGTACAGGATGCGCTACATACCAACAATAACCTTGGATCTAGCAGTACAGGAAATCGTGTAGGATGCACCTACAAAGAATTCACTGCCTGCAAACCTTTGGAATTTGATGGAACCGAAGGACCGATCGGATTGAAACGGTGGACCGAGAAGGTCGAATCGGTGTTTGCCATAAGTAAGTGTACTGAAGAGGACAAAGTAAAGTACGCTACGCATACCTTCACAGGTTCTGCGTTAACATGGTGGAATACCTATCTAGAGCAAGTGGGACAAGACGATGCGTACGCACTACCGTGGTCAGCATTCAAGCACTTGATGAACGAGAAGTACCGTCCCAGAACCGAGGTCAATAAGCTCAAGACAGAACTTAGAGGGTTACGAACCCAAGGATTTGATATTACCACGTATGAAAGACGATTCACAGAATTGTGCCTATTGTGTCCGGGAGCATTCGAAGATGAGGAAGAGAAGATCGACGCGTTTGTGAAAGGATTACCGGAAAGAATCCAAGAAGATATAAGTTCACACGAGCCCGCCTCTATACAACAGGCATGTAGAATGGCTCAAAAACTAGTGAACCAGATTGAAGAAAGAATTAAAGAACAGACTGCTGAAGAGGCCAATGTGAAGCAAGTCAAAAGAAAGTGGGAGGAAAACGGTGATAAGAATCACCAATACAACAACAACAGCAATTACAACAATAATCGCAACAATTATCCCAACAATCGCAACATCAATCGCAACTACAACAAACGGCCCAACAACAACAACAACAATAACAGCAACAGCAACTACAACAATCATCCCAACAACAATAATAACCGCAACAACAACAACAATCAGAAGCAGCTATGCCAAAGGTGTGAAAAGTATCACTCGGGGTTCTGCACCAAATTTTGCAACAAGTGTAAAAGAAATGGTCATAGCGCGGCGAAGTGTGAGGTCTACGGACCAGGGGTTAATAGAACGAAAGGAACAAATGGTGTCGGAATGAGTAATGGCGGAGCAAGTAGTGTCGGAGCAAGTTATGCCAATGTAGTTTGTTATAAATGTGGAAAACTGGGCCACATTATTAGAAATTGCCCGAACCAGGAGAACACGAATGGACAAGGCCGCGGAAGAGTTTTCAATATTAATGCGGCAGAGGCACAGGAAGACCCGGAGTTTGTTACGGGTACGTTTCTTATTGACAATAAATCTGCTTACGTTTTATTTGATTCGGGTGCGGATAGAAGCTATATGAGTAGAGATTTTTGTGCTAAATTAAGTTGCCCATTGACGCCTTTGGATAGTAAATTTTTACTCGAATTAGCAAATGGTAAATTAATTTCAGCAGATAATATATGTCGGAATCGAGAAATTAAACTGGTTAGCGAAACATTTAAGATTGATTTAATACCAGTAGAGTTAGGGAGTTTTGATGTGATAATCGGTATGGACTGGTTGAAAGAAGTGAAAGCAGAGATCGTTTGTTACAAAAATGCAATTCGCATTATACGAGAAAAAGGAAAACCCTTAATGGTGTACGGAGAAAAGGGCAACACGAAGCTACATCTTATTAGTAATTTGAAGGCACAAAAACTAATAAGAAAAGGTTGCTATGCTGTTCTAGCACACGTCGAGAAAGTACAAACTGAAGAAAAGAGCATCAATGATGTTCCCATTGCAAAAGAATTTCCCGATGTATTTCTGAAAGAATTACCGGGATTACCCCCACATCGATCCGTTGAATTTCAAATAGATCTTGTACCAGGAGCTGCACCAATAGCTCGTGCTCCTTACAGACTCGCACCCAGTGAGATGAAAGAACTGCAAAGCCAATTACAAGAACTTTTAGAGCGTGGTTTCATTCGACCAAGAACATCACCGTGGGGAGCTCCTGTTTTGTTTGTCAAGAAGAAAGATGGTACATTCAGGTTGTGTATCGACTACCGAGAGTTGAACAAACTTACCATCAAGAACCGCTACCCACTATCGAGAATCGACGACTTATTTGATCAACTACAAGGCTCGTCTGTTTATTCAAAGATTGACTTACGTTCTGGGTATCATCAAATGCGGGTGAAAGAAGATGATATTCCAAAGACTGCTTTCAGAACACGTTATGGTCATTACGAGTTTATGGTCATGCCGTTTGGTTTAACTAATGCACCAGCTGTGTTCATGGACCTTATGAACCGAGTGTGTGGACCATACCTTGACAAGTTTGTCATTGTTTTCATTGATGACATACTTATTTACTCAAAGAATGACCAAGAACACGGTGAACATTTGAGAAAGGTGTTAGAAGTATTGAGAAAGGAAGAATTGTACGCTAAGTTTTCAAAGTGTGCATTTTGGTTGGAAGAAGTTCAATTCCTCGGTCACATAGTGAACAAAGAAGGTATTAAGGTGGATCCGGCAAAGATAGAAACTGTTAAAAAGTGGGAAACCCCGAAAACTCCGAAACACATACGGCAGTTTTTAGGACTAGCTGGTTACTACAGAAGGTTCATCCAAGACTTTTCCAGAATAGCAAAACCCTTGACTGCATTAACGCATAAAGGGAAGAAATTTAAATGGAATGATGAACAAGAGAAAGCGTTTCAGTTATTGAAGAAAAAGCTAACTACGGCACCTATATTGTCATTGCCTGAAGGGAATGATGATTTTGTGATTTATTGTGATGCATCAAAGCAAGGTCTCGGTTGTGTATTAATGCAACGAACGAAGGTGATTGCTTATGCGTCTAGACAATTGAAGATTCACGAACAAAATTATACGACGCATGATTTGGAATTAGGCGCGGTTGTTTTTGCATTAAAGACTTGGAGGCACTACTTATATGGGGTCAAAAGTATTATATATACCGACCACAAAAGTCTTCAACACATATTTAATCAGAAACAACTGAATATGAGGCAGCGTAGGTGGATTGAATTATTGAATGATTACGACTTTGAGATTCGTTACCACCCGGGGAAGGCAAATGTGGTAGCCGATGCCTTGAGCAGGAAGGACAGAGAACCCATTCGAGTAAAATCTATGAATATACTGATTCATAATAACCTTACTACTCAAATAAAGAAGGCGCAACAAGGAGTTTTAAAAGAGGGAAATTTAAAGGATGAAATACCCAAAGGATCAGAGAAGCATCTTAATATTAGGGAAGACGGAACCCGGTATAGGGCTGAAAGGATTTGGGTACCAAAATTTGGAGATATGAGAGAAATGGTACTTAGAGAAGCTCATAAAACCAGATACTCAATACATCCTGGAACGGGGAAGATGTACAAGGATCTCAAGAAACATTTTTGGTGGCCGGGTATGAAAGCCGATGTTGCTAAATACGTAGGAGAATGTTTGACGTGTTCTAAGGTCAAAGCTGAGCATCAGAAACCATCAGGTCTACTTCAACAACCCGAAATCCCGGAATGGAAATGGGAAAACATTACCATGGATTTCATCACTAAATTGCCAAGGACTGCAAGTGGTTTTGATACTATTTGGGTAATAGTTGATCGTCTCACCAAATACGCACACTTCCTACCAATAAGAGAAGATGACAAGATGGAGAAGTTAGCACGACTGTATTTGAAGGAAGTCATCTCCAGACATGGAATACCAATCTCTATTATCTCTGATAGGGATGGCAGATTTATTTCAAGATTCTGGCAGACATTACAGCAAGCATTAGGAACTCGTCTAGACATGAGTACTGCCTATCATCCACAAACTGATGGGCAGAGCGAAAGGACGATACAAACGCTTGAAGACATGCTACGAGCATGTGTTATTGATTTCGGAAACAGTTGGGATCGACATCTACCATTAGCAGAATTTTCCTACAACAACAGCTACCATTCAAGCATTGAGATGGCGCCGTTTGAAGCACTTTATGGTAGAAAGTGCAGGTCTCCGATTTGTTGGAGTGAAGTGGGGGATAGACAGATTACGGGTCCGGAGATTATACAAGAAACTACCGAGAAGATCATCCAAATTCAACAACGGTTGAAAACCGCCCAAAGTCGACAAAAGAGCTACGCTGACATTAAAAGAAAAGATATAGAATTTGAAATTGGAGAGATGGTCATGCTTAAAGTTGCACCTTGGAAAGGCGTTGTTCGATTTGGTAAACGAGGGAAATTAAATCCAAGGTATATTGGACCATTCAAGATTATTGATCGTATCGGACCAGTAGCTTACCGACTAGAGTTACCTCAACAACTCGCGACTGTACATAACACTATTCCGTTAGATGAAATCCAAATCAACGAAAAACTTCAATTCATCGAAGAACCCGTCGAAATAATGGATCGTGAGGTTAAAAGACTTAAGCAAAACAAGATACCAATTGTTAAGGTTCGATGGAATGCTCATAGAGGACCCGAGTTCACCTGGGAGCGTGAAGATCAGATGAAGAAGAAATACCCGCATCTATTTCCAGAAGATTCGTCAACACCTTCAACAACTTAAAATTTCGGGACGAAATTTATTTAACGGGTAGGTACTGTAGTGACCCGAACTTTTCCATGTTTATATATATTAATTGAGATTGATATTTACATGATTAAATGTTTCCAACATGTAAAGCAATCAAACTTGTTAAGACTTGATTAATTGAAATATGTTTCATATAGACAATTGACCACCCAAGTTGACCGGTGATTCACGAACGTTAAAACTTGTAAAAACTATATGATGACATATATATGGATATATATATAGTTAACATGATACTATGATAAGTAAACATATCATTAAGTATATTAACAATGAACTACATATGTAAAAACAAGACTACTAACTTAATGATTTTTAAACGAGACATATATGTAACGATTATCGTTGTAAAGACATTTAATGTATATATATATCATATTAAGAGATATTCATACATGATAATATCATGATAATATAATAATTTAAAATCTCATTTGATATTATAAACATTGGGTTAACAACATTTAACAAGATCGTTAACCTAAAAGTTTCAAAACAACACTTACATGTAACGACTAACGATGACTTAACGACTCAGTTAAAATGTATATACATGTAGTGTTTAATATGTATTTATACACTTTTGAAAGACTTCAATACACTTATCAAAATACTTCTACTTAACAAAAATGCTTACAATTACATCCTCGTTCAGTTTCATCAACAATTCTACTCGTATGCACCCGTATTCGTACTCGTACAATACACAGCTTTTAGATGTATGTACTATTGGTATATACACTCCAATGATCAGCTCTTAGCAGCCCATGTGAGTCACCTAACACATGTGGGAACCATCATTTGGCAACTAGCATGAAATATCTCATAAAATTACAAAAATATGAGTAATCATTCATGACTTATTTACATGAAAATAAAATTACATATCCTTTATATCTAATCCATACACCAACGACCAAAAACACCTACAAACACTTTCATTCTTCAATTTTCTTCATCTAATTGATCTCTCTCAAGTTCTATCTTCAAGTTCTAAGTGTTCTTCATAAATTCCAAAAGTTCTAGTTTCATAAAATCAAGAATACTTTCAAGTTTGCTAGCTCACTTCCAATCTTGTAAGGTGATCATCCAACCTCAAGAAATCTTTGTTTCTTACAGTAGGTTATCATTCTAATACAAGGTAATAATCATATTCAAACTTTGGTTCAATTTCTATAACTATAACAATCTTATTTCAAGTGATGATCTTACTTGAACTTGTTTTCGTGTCATGATTCTGCTTCAAGAACTTCGAGCCATCCAAGGATCCATTGAAGCTAGATCCATTTTTCTCTTTTCCAGTAGGTTTATCCAAGGAACTTAAGGTAGTAATGATGTTCATAACATCATTCGATTCATACATATAAAGCTATCTTATTCGAAGGTTTAAACTTGTAATCACTAGAACATAGTTTAGTTAATTCTAAACTTGTTCGCAAACAAAAGTTAATCCTTCTAACTTGACTTTTAAAATCAACTAAACACATGTTCTATATCTATATGATATGCTAACTTAATGATTTAAAACCTGAAAACACGAAAAACACCGTAAAACCGGATTTACGCCGTCGTAGTAACACCGCGGGCTATTTTGGGTTAGTTAATTAAAAACTATGATAAACTTTGATTTTAAAGTTGTTATTCTGAGAAAATGATTTTTATTATGAACATGAAACTATATCCAAAAATTATGGTTAAACTCAAAGTGGAAGTATGTTTTCTAAAATGGTCATCTAGACGTCGTTCTTTCGACTGAAATGACTACCTTTACAAAAACGACTTGTAACTTATTTTTCCGACTATAAACCTATACTTTTCTGTTTAGATTCATAAAATAGAGTTCAATATGAAACCATAGCAATTTGATTCACTCAAAACGGATTTAAAATGAAGAAGTTATGGGTAAAACAAGATTGGATAATTTTTCTCATTTTAGCTACGTGAAAATTGGTAACAAATCTATTCCAACCATAACTTAATCAACTTGTATTGTATATTATGTAATCTTGAGATACCATAGACACGTATACAATGTTTCGACCTATCATGTCGACACATCTATATATATTTCGGAACAACCATAGACACTCTATATGTGAATGTTGGAGTTAGCTATACAGGGTTGAGGTTGATTCCAAAATATATATAGTTTGAGTTGTGATCAATACTGAGATACGTATACACTGGGTCGTGGATTGATTCAAGATAATATTTATCGATTTATTTCTGTACATCTAACTGTGGACAACTAGTTGTAGGTTACTAACGAGGACAGCTGACTTAATAAACTTAAAACATCAAAATATATTAAAAGTGTTGTAAATATATTTTGAACATACTTTGATATATATGTATATATTGTTATAGGTTCGTGAATCAACCAGTGGCCAAGTCTTACTTCCCGACGAAGTAAAAATCTGTGAAAGTGAGTTATAGTCCCACTTTTAAAATCTAATATTTTTGGGATGAGAATACATGCAGGTTTTATAAATGATTTACAAAATAGACACAAGTACGTGAAACTACATTCTATGGTTGAATTATCGAAATCGAATATGCCCCTTTTTATTAAGTCTGGTAATCTAAGAATTAGGGAACAGACACCCTAATTGACATGAATCCTAAAGATAGATCTATTGGGCCTAACAAACCCCATCCAAAGTACCGGATGCTTTAGTACTTCGAAATTTATATCATATCCGAAGGGTGTCCCGGAATGATGGGGATATTCTTATATATATGCATCTTGTTAATGTCGGTTACCAGGTGTTCACCATATGAATGATTTTTATCTCTATGTATGGGATGTGTATTGAAATATGAAATCTTGTGGTCTATTGTTACGATTTGATATATATAGGTTAAACCTATAACTCACCAACATTTTTGTTGACGTTTTAAGCATGTTTATTCTCAGGTGATTATTAAGAGCTTCCGCTGTCGCATACTTAAATAAGGACAAGATTTGGAGTCCATGCTTGTATGATATTGTGTAAAAACTGCATTCAAGAAACTTATTTTGTTGTAACATATTTGTATTGTAAACCATTATGTAATGGTCGTGTGTAAACAGGATATTTTAGATTATCATTATTTGATAATCTACGTAAAGCTTTTTAAACCTTTATTGATGAAATAAAGGTTATGGTTTGTTTAAAAATGAATGTAGTCTTTGAAAAACGTCTCATATAGAGGTCAAAACCTCGCAACGAAATCAATTAATATGGAACGTTTTTAATCAATAAGAACGGGACATTTCACCATCTACCAGCGAACAGACCACATTAAAACAGTTTTGAACATACACATTTTCTGCGGCTATGTTACTAAGTTTGCGATACTCATCGCGCACATCATTTGGCACTGATGCGCGCAGTCTCTTGAGCTGGTCAGCGGCTGCAGCCCCGCTGACACTAAGATTTGCAGAAAAGTTTTCAACACGTATTGACTTTATGGGGTTATAAGGAGAATCAAATATATTTTGAAAGTTGGGGTCACTAAATACGTCTCAGGGTATCTCTTGATTGATGACAAATTTTTTATCTCCCTCATCCGTGTCTTCAATCAAGTTTACAATTTTAGCTAAAAATAATAAATACACACACAGTGAAATGAAAGATAAACGCATAAATGAGTTCACATAGTTACTGCACAAAAATATTGTACTACTTACCTTTTTCAGGCTCCTCCCCAGCAATAGGAGAGATGCGGGGGTTGCTTGCGCCTAGTTTCCTGGCGCAACCGACTCACTTGCAGCGGTTTTGCGTTTGCCCTTATATGCTCCTTCTGGAATAATAGCAGTATTAAGCAATGACTCTTCAACATCCGCAGCCAAACTTGCGCCTTCTTTCAGGTGGCAGATAGCTTTTATACCGCTGACATCTTCCAGTCTCATCACTTCAGAGAGGGCAATTTCTGCAAATAAAATAATTGTTATTAAACTTTGTCCGAAAAGGAAATTGCCTAAACAAGAAATAAAAATCTTATTGCGCACCTTTATTGTTAGCGTTCAACAACAGAGGGTCGTAGTTGCTCCATGGCCAATACAGGGAAACTTTCCCCGTATATAGCGGGACAACGCCATACGTGCGCACCACTAAGTATACTTTCTTCACTACCTCCAGAAGCTCCTTCCCAATATCGTTAAGTTTTGAACGATCATTTGCATTTTTGACAAACTCAGTAGACCAAGTGAACATATTCTTATACTCACGAACCGCTGACGCATTAATAAAGAAGAAGGATTTGCACCAATTTCCAATTGGTACCTTAGGGGTTGTAATTACACCCATACGTGACTTAAACGAAAACCAGCCAGAGTCATGAGGACAGATGGTGGTAAAACTGCGAAATATGTCAATCAAGGGTTATTTGTTGATCGCCTGCAGTACATTTCGAAGAGTGTAATCTTCGCTACCGCATATGGGTGGAGTTGGGCAATGGAAATCTTATAATAATCGCACGCACCTAAAAAGAAATCAGTTAGTGGGAATCTGAGATTTACCTGGTACATTGCGGTTTCATAAACCGCAATCATATCCTTGGGCAGATTGTTTGCTCTCGCATCAGCTGATGGTGCAACAGGCTAAAACGTATCCAGCAATGGATAGTTTATCTTTAGTTGTTCGATCTTTTCATCTGTCATGTAGGATGAAAAATTTCTCGCAGTCGTCGTTGTAGATGATGAAGGGGTAGAAGGAGAAGCCATTATCAATTAAGGACAATTCAAGGTTGCTTATAGTCAAGATAAAGTGATTACGAGTACGAATTGCAAACCAAAATTGAGAATTGTGTAGGATTTATTTTATAACGATAATGTTTTTTGATCGAAAAGAATTGAAAGGGAAAACGTAAAGTTGAATTATGCGGCTATTGCTCCTATTTATAATCCTAATAGTGGCGTTAAGGGATTAATCGCAATGATGACATATCAACGGCTATAATACTGCAGAGAGATATCAACGATTAGAAAAGAGTCGTTAGGTGAATACTGATGGGACGCGATGAGTCCATCAGACGCTTGTATTTGCACGCATAACGGATCTATTTTTGCGGATCGTTTAAAAAACTTTTTTTAACTACATTTGTTACATTTTTTGCAAAAATGTAACACAATAAACTGGGGGGGTGGGGACTTGATCATATACATATACATAGGCATGTATATGCATATTTTAGGTGCAAAAGGAAAAACAAAGCAAGTGCAATTGCGTGAATAATAAAGACCACGAGTATTATGTTGTCACATTGCGGAAGCCCGCATAAATTAAAAACTGCGAAGATGTCCCGCATAATTAATACGGTTCAAGAAAGGATGCGCATACATTGCTTCCGCGAAGATTCCAAACCTATAAATAGGGAGCTCGGCCTCTCATTTTAGGTTGTTGATTTTTGGGAGATTGCTTTAGCCTTTGTGATTCACTCGTGACTTTGCCCTAGGAGTTATCATAATTTTGGCTGAGGTAAATCCATCAAGACCGGAACATGGTGATTGATCACTCGATGTTAGTGAAAGACGATCATAAGGTCCCATAAACATTATCAACACCCCATTGCACCCCTCATTGCACTTGATCCTTGATTAAATCTAATCGAGGATTGATCAGCAGTGGCGGTGGCGGTGGTGGTGAAGATGACGATAATGTTGGATCGATTTTAAGTCCACCATCATGCCCTGCATATAAGCTCAAGAGTTCCCTAGTACTCTAAAATCAATTGGTGATAGAGGGAGGTTCCCCTAAGCTTATATACAAGCATTCGTTTCTTTCCCATTCGTATGTGGGACACTCTAACCGATTAGCCCCAACAATCACCCCCAATCGGTTGTTCATGCACTTGTATCATATAACGTGGCTTTTTACCACGGACCCGTTCATTTACATCTCGACTTTTTCCCGAACACCCGACCTCTTCCCCTGGTCACGTCCAAAGTCAACCCGATTTGAGCCGCCGCTGCCAAAATGATTACACTTGTACCACCCGCTTTGATATCACTTGTAGGATCACATACGCTTAATACCTCGTTAAACAACTCATAAACATATACATGAGTTAAATAATAAAGGAATTAAAAGACACAATTGGGTGACACAAAGAAAAAACATAAAAAAACTCTCTGCCACACTTTATTCATAACAAATACACAAATATATATAGTCTAGTACTCCGTAATACACAAAGACTCCCTAGAAAATATAACTACCCACTGACCTATTTTCATCACCTTAGAATTCGTATATCACTCACCTTACAACTCGGTCAACTTAGTGACAAATACTTAATCATAATAACTAACATGTATGACAAATACTAACTCAAACTATACTAACGTGCATGATGCATCTAATCTATAGCTTGTAACATATACACGAGTTAAATAATAAAGGAATTAAAAGACACAATTGGGTGACACAAAGAAAAAACATAAAAAAACTCTCTGCCACACTTTATTCATAACAAATACACAAATATATATAGTCTAGTACTCCGTAATACACACAGACTCCCTAGAAAATATAACTACCCACTGACCTATTTTCATCACCTTAGAATTCGTATACTACTCACCTTACAACTCGGTCAACTTAGTGACAAATACTTAATCATAATAACTAACATGTATGACAAATACTAACTCAAACTATACTAACGTGCATGATGCATCTAAATACATAACATAAGTAGTCAAGCACTAACATTAAATAAATCGATTACTCCAACAATCACCCTCCTAATCGATTTTTCGATGCAAGTCGATCATTACACTTGTAACATATATTGAGGCTCTTCCGGACACGTTCCACACCATCTCGACTCTTCCCGGACCCCCGACCCCTTCCCTAGTCACGTCCATAGTCATCTCGGTTTGAACAGCCATAACCACCATGTACATTAACGCGTGTTTTCCATTAAACCACCTGAACACCCTCCATTTTCTCGGTTCCCTTTTTATACGCTCCTTTTGACAAACTTGTTCCAAGATCCTTTTACACCGCCCAAGAAAACAAGCTGAACACGCTATCAAGTTTTCTTGTACCTCCACCGGTTAGTCTCTTATCACGAACAAATTTTGACAACTCCAACTTTTCTGATCACTGCTCCAAGAAACTCTTCACACCACCCAAGAAAACAAACTCTGGCAACGAGCTATCACGATTTCCAATCCCCAGTCTAGCTTCTTCTTACGAGCAACATGATCCTAGTTGGAACTACTCCTTAGCTCTTAATACCACTTGTTGGATCGATTTTAGGTCTAAGCTCAAGAGTTCCCTAGTACTCTAAAATCAATTGGTTTTAGAATAATGTAGAACTCATGAGCTTATATGTTGTACATGTTGGTGGACCTATAACCGATTAGCTACAAATGTTGGTGTCCTGTAAAAGTCGAGATGTAAATGAACGGGTCCGCGGTAAAAAGCCACGTTATATGATACGAGTGCATGAACAACCGATTAAAGGGGTGATTGTTGGAGCTAATCGGTTAGAGGTCCCACATACGAATGGGGAAAAACAAATGCTTGTATATAAGCTTAGGGGAACCTCCCTCTATCAGCAATTGATTTTAGAGTACTAGGGAACTCTTGAGCTTATATGCAGGGCATGGTGATGGACCTAAAATCGATCCAACAGATAACGCGGAAGTGAGATCACGTTATTATAATAATCACAATAGTGTGCAAGAAGAACATGAACAAATATTTGGGTATACTGAAGATGATGATGATTATAATGTTGTTGAAGAAGACAAAGATTTGTTTGGGTTTTGTATTCATCATTCACCTTCTTTTTATAAGTCCTTGAAGGGTTTTGTATTTTATGTCTACAACTTGTTTAAATTCTTGGTTCTAAGGGAAAATAGGAACCCAATTGGCCATTTCTTCTGTTGTATCTTCTTCAAATGGTTCTTAAATGTTTTATTTTCTTTTGAACAATCCCCCTCTTCATAAAGTATTAATTACTGTATTATTTATTTTATTGCCTTTTTAAAAATAAAGTTATAACTTGAATCCCTTACCCCAAAGTTTCAATCTTTTTTCAATATTAATAAAGTTATAACTTGAATCCCATATCATTACAGGGAATGCGTAAAACAACCCCAAAGTTACAATCTTTTTTCAATACTTATTGACATGTTTCCTTCTTCTTTTTAGGTTTTGTTGAAGAATTTGAAATAGTTGAAGAATTTGAAAAAAAATATAGCAGCTTTCTAATGGTGGTTCTTGAATCTTGAACTTTTCTTTGATGTAATTTTGCAGGTAATAAAGTTAGTTTTGATCATTGTTTTGGCTTTCTTGAGTGCCAATGATGCTAATGGAAGAAAGACTCATATGCATCATCATGGTCATCATTAAAAGCATATAAAAGGCTGTTTTGGATACATGAACTGTAGAGCTCATACAGCTTCATTGACTGACTTTGGTGGTGTTGGTGATGGGTTTTGGTAATATGTTAAGAGCCAAATTTCTAGCCCCTTTTCTGTTCCTGGTAATATTTTCTACTTCTTAGTTTGTTTTATAATTGATAAATATAAATATATACTATTGTGATATGAAGATAATCGATGACGATGAACAAATGAAGATGTGGTTTTGAAGAAGGTGAATGATGATAAGATCCGTTGATATTTGGGGATGTGAAGATGATAAAGTAAGATGAAAATGACTTGTTTTTAATTTTGAATTCAGAATATATAAAAATTATTTTTAATTTTATTTTCTACTCGGTATTAATTTGTATTTTTAAAATATTTTTGCACCGGTGGTCCCTCGATTTTAGGTAAAAAGACAATTTTACCCTCACATGCAAGACACACAAGTCAAGGGTTAACGGATATTTTTAACGGAATTTAGACTGAGGGATGCTGATTACAAATTTTTTATAAACAAAGGATTCTAAAGGGAAAAAAAAAACTCAAGAGATGTTGTTAGCAATATGAAGTATAGTATAGGGACCAACGGAGAAAAAATCTATAAAATAAATGACAAAGTTTGTAAATTGTTTAATGGAGATAGGTTGATAGATGAATGTAGAGGGGTGGATTTACTCTAACGCGATCCCCTCCAAGGCCCTCTGGACCATAGCAGCCTTTGTTTGAATTTTTCTAAATCTTTAGGTGACTAAACTCTTCAAAGCAACAAAGCACGTTATGCACGTTTTGCAGTGTCAACTTGACATCAAGATAACCATAGGTCCATAGCAACGTTTGTTTGAATTTTCTAACGGAAAGTTCTAACGTGACCCCCTCCTAGGCCCACATTAATCTGGACCATCAATTCGATGTGAGCATTTGACATTTTAAAATCAAATAATATTTACTAATTAGTGTAGTGTTTGAATTTTTTTGTATTTTTACTATTTTTTTATCTATTTATTTCATGCTTATTCTACTTTTTTTTTTTTTCCTATTTTTTTGGCCGGAGGTCCCCTTGAAAGCAATCTCTCTACCCGTCGAATAGAGAGAGGGAGGACTTTCTTCGCTCTTGTGAGTGTTTAACTCGGGGTGGAGAAATGATTTCTCTTTATTCTAGGATAGAGGAAGGATTGTCTACATCCCACCTCCTCCATACCCCACTCATATGGGATTGGGTATTGTTGTTGTTGTTGTTGTAGTGTTTTCCTTCTTTTTTTCAAAAACAAAATTCTATTACTCGACTTGTCTTTTTTTCTTTCTTTGTTTTTTATTTATTAAAGTTAACATTACTTTTAATTTATTAATTTAATATTTATTTTTTTGAAATGTTAATAACTTTATCAAAACAATATGACTTTTTTGCTCCGTTGGTCCTTAAATTATATACGAAATTGCAATCCGAGTCCCTCAAGTTTTTAATTTGATTTTCGAGTCCTTTTAATTGCATAATTTGGCAATCCGCATCCCTCCGTCTACCTGCCGTCTACATTTTGGTCATTAATTGCCTTCACCAGATTAACACGTGATGGGCATTTTGGTTTTATTATTTCATTTCAGCCTTTTTTCTGTATTGGTCCCTCGTTTTTAAAATGTTTAGCTACGCTGATCCCTCAAGTCATTAAAAATGAGGGACTACTGGCGCAAAAAATCTTTTAATTTAATTATTTTTAATTTATAAATATATAATATAATTATAATTATATTTACTTTATATATACTTTTCTTAAATTTAATATACTCCGTATTTTTCAATTTTATTTATCTACTTTATAAATATATAAATATAAATTTAAAAACATGATGAAACCAAAATTGTAACGACACATTACTGGACCAAATTGGCGTTCGTAAAACTTGAAACTTGGTGCAAAAAGAGTGGTATTTTGCAAATCTGGTATTTTGGGTTGATCTCAAGCTTTCATGATTTTATTTATGATTTGATTACATCGTTCAAGGTTATGATTTATATTTTTCTGTTTCAACAAATGCGTTTTTGTTTTAGCACATATATAAAATTTAAATTCATGCAACTGCTTAGATTTGATTATCTGAAGTGAGAGATATTTGGATGTTAAATATAATTATGTGAATGATATATGGATTCTTGAACAATTAATTGTAAAAGAAGGAGATGAAGTGTATGAAAGAAGCAGATAAAAAGTCGAATTAAAAACTTAAGGGACTCGGATTGCAATTATGTGTATAAACGAAGGACCAACAGAGCAAAAAAGTCGAAGAAAAGAGTAAAATACGATTTTACCCTCACATGCATGGCACATGTCAAGGGTTAACGACAAATTTAGACGGCAGGTGGACTGAGGGATGCGGATTGCCAAATTATGCAATTAAAAGGACCTGAAAATCTAATTAAAAACTCGAGGGACTCGGATTGCAATTTCGTGTATAACTTAAGGACCAACGGAACAAAAAATTCGAACAATATAAAATAAAAAAACGAGTTTTCTGAAGACATTCGTTAAAGTTGGCATTAACACACAAAAAATGTTGTACATCTTAGTAACCACCAAACTAAAGTCAACGTGTAATGTGTTAGCCGATTGTTGTTTATCTTTATGGCCCATTTGTTTGTAAGGGCTAAGGCCCGATTCTAGAATAGTATATTATGCCTTATATATTGTACTTGTATATTCACGAAATTAAATCAATATACATATCAATCTTTAAACCGTAACATGGTATCGAGCCAGTGCAAATATTCCCCAACCCTAATCCCACGATAAAACTTCTGCCTCCTTTTTCTTTTTCGTTTTCTGCTAATCTTTTTCTACATCTTATACCCTAAAACCTAAACATGGATTCCAACAAGTATGATAAAATATATACCGTCACCTCCGTCCACCACTTGATTCCCATAAAACTCAATCTTACAAAATCAAATTACTCTAATTGGAAGAGACATTTCACAACCCATTGTGTCGGGTTCAATGTTTCTGATCTCATACTCCGTGCGCCCACCACTGAAGAACAGGCAAATGTTGATTGAATACAAGCGAATGCAGTCGTATCCACATGGATATACAACACTATATCACCTTCCTTGCTCGAACGCCTACTGAATTCTGGATCTGCAACCGCTTGCGATGCGTGGGTGTTCCTCGAAAAACTATTCCTTAACAACAAATATGCCAAAACCATGGAACTACAGGCCGAATTATGTGGGTTTTATATGGTCAATCTTTCGGTTGAGGAGTAATTCCGTAACATTGATAATATTGCTAATCAACTTCGAAACCTTGGCAACACCATTGAAAACAACGATCTAGTTATGTTAGCGATTAACGATTTGCCGGATAAATACTCCCATACCAAGCATATAATTATACATCGTGAGTCGTTCCCAACACTTGAAACGGTACGTTCCATGTTAGTCGTACAATGATTGAACCCCCTTTAAACTCGTCGAATTCGTCGGCTTTAGCGGCACAAGCTAACCCACCTGCACCACCGTCGAACCACCCATCGTCGGCCAAAGAGGTCTGCCGTAATTTTTCAAACCTCATTGCCACTTTGAAAATCGTTGTAGGTATCTTCACAGTGGAATAAATCGACATCCAACAACATCAAACTCCAACAAATCCAATGGACTCAACCAGGTCCAATTGTTACATTTACTTGCTGTAACACCCCGTCAGATGAAATGTCCCGTTCATATTGATTATAAACGTTCCATATTAATTGATTTCATCACGAGGTTTTGACCTCTATATGAGACGTTTTTCAAAGACTGCATTCATTTTTAAAACAACCATAACCTTTATTTTATCGATAAAGGTTTAAAAGGCATTACGTAGATTATCAAATAATGATAATCTAAAATATACCGTTTACACACGACCATTACATAATGGTTTACAATAAGAATATATTACATCAAAAATAAGTTTCTTTAATGCAATTTTTACATAATATCATACAAGCATGGACTCCAAATCTTGTCCTTATTTTAGTATGCAACAGCGGAAGCTCTTAATAATCACCTGAGAATAAACATGCTTAAAACGTCAACAAAAATATTGGTGAGTTATAGGTTTAACCTATATATTATCAAATCATAATAATAGACCACAAGATTTCATATTTCAATATACATCCCATACATAGAAATAAAATTCATTCATATGGTGAACACCTGGTAACCGACATTAATAAGATGCATATAAGAATATCCCCTATCATTCCGGAAAATCCTTCGGTCATGATAAAAACGAATTCGAAGTACTAAAGCATCCGGTACTTTGGATGGGGTTCGTTAGGCCCAATAGATCTATCTTTAGGATTCGCGTCAATTAGTAGATCAGTTTACTAATTCTTAGGTTACCAAGCAAAAGGGGCATATTCGGCTTCGATCATTCACCCATATAATGTAGTTTTAATTACTTGTGTCTATTTCGTAAAACATTTATAAAATTGCATGTATTCTCATCCCAAAATATTAGATTTTAAAAGTGTGACTATAATTCACTTTCACAGATTTTTACTTCGTCGGGAAGTAAAATTTGGCCACAGGTTGATTCACGAACCTAAAACAAATATGTACATATATATCAAAGTATGTTCAAAAAATATTTACAACATTTTAATACGTTTTTATGTTTTAAGTTTATTAAGTCAGCTGTCCTCGTTAGTAACCTACAACTAGTTGTCCATAGTTAGATGTACAGAAATAAATTGATATATATTATCTTGAATCAATCCACGACCCAGTGTATACACGTCTCAGGCTAGATCACAACTCAAAGTATATATATTTTTGGAATCAACCTCAATCCTGTATAGCTAACTCTAACATTACTACATATAGAGTGTCTATGGTTGTTCCAAATAATATATATACATGGGTCGATATGATATGTCAAAACATTTGCATACGTGTCTATGGTATCCCAAGATTACATAATATGTTAGAATACATGTATAATACAATATAAGTTACCTAAGATATGATTTTTATAGAATTGTTACAATATTTCCCGTAGCTACAACAATCAAAAAATATCCAATCTTGTTTTACCCATAACTTCTTCGTTTTAAATCCGTTTTGAGTTAATCAAATTGCTATGGTTTCATATTGAACTCTATTTTATGAATCTAAACAGAAAAAGTATAGGTTTATAGTCGGAAATATAAGTTACAAGTCGTTTTTGTAAGAGGTAGTCATTTCAGTCGAAAGAACGACGTCTTGATGACCATTTTGAAAAACATACTTTCACTTTGAGTTTAACCATGATTTTTGGATATAGTTTCATGTTCATAAGAAAAATCATTTTTCCAGAAGAAAAACTTTTAAATCAAAGTTTATCATAGTTTTTAATTATCAAACCCAAAACAGCCCGCGGTGTTACTACAACGGCGTATGTTCGGTTTTACGGTGTTTTTCGTGTTTCCAGGTTTTAAATCATTAAGTTAGCATATCATATAGATATATAACATGTGTTTAGTTGATTTTAAAAGTCAAGTTAGAAGGATTAACTTTTGTTTGCGAACAAGTTTAGAATTAACTAAACTATGTTCTAGTGATTTCAAGTTTAAACCTTCGAATAAGGTAGTTATATAAATATGAATCGAATGATGTTATGAACATCATTACTACATCAAGTTTTATGGATAAACCTACTGGAAATGAAAAAAATAGATCTAGCTTCAAAGGATCCTTGGATGGCTTGAAAGTTCTTGAAGCAGAATCATGACACGAAAACAAGTTCAAGTAAGATTTCCACTCGAAATAAGATTGTTATAGTTATAGAAATTGAATCAAAGTTTGAATATGAGTATTACCTTATATTAGAAAGATATCTTACTGTAAATAAGAAAGATTTCTTGAGGTTGGATGATCACTTTACAAGATTGGAAGTAAGCTAGCAAACTTGGAAGTATTCTTGATTTTATGAAACAAGAACTTATAATATTTATGAAGAACACTTAGAACTTGAAGATAGAACTTGAGAGAGATCAATTAGATGAAGAAAATTGAAGAATGAAAGTGTTTGTAGGTGTTTTTGGTCGTTGGTATATGGATTAGATATAAAGGATGTGTTATTTTGTTTACATGTAAATAAGTCATGAATGATTACTAATATTTTTGTAATTTTATGAGATATTTCATGCTAGTTGCCAAATGATGGTTCCCACATGTGTTAGGTGACTCACATGGGCTGCTACGAGCTAATCATTGGAGTGTATATACCAATAGTACATACATCTAAAAGCTGTGTATTGTACGAGTACGAATACGGGTGCATACGAGTAGAATTGTTGATGAAACTGAACGAGGATGTAATTGTAAGCATTTTTGTTAAGTAGAAGTATTTTGATAAGTGTCTTGAAGTCTTTCAAAAGTGTATGAATACATATTAAAACACTACATGTATATACATTTTAACTGAGTCGTTAAGTCATCGTTAGTCGTTACATGTAAATGTTGTTTTGAAACCTTTAGGTTAACGATCTTGTTAAATGTTTTTAACCCATTGTTTATTATATCTAAAGAGATGTTAAATTATTACATTATCATGATATTATGATATATTAATATATCTTAGTATGATATATATACAGTTAAATGTTGTTACAACGATATTCGTTACATATATGTCTCGTTTCGAAATCATTAAGTTAGTAGTCTTGTTTTTACATATGTAGTTCATTGTTAATACACTTAATGACATGTTTACTTATAATTTATCATGATTAAACATAGTGTATCAATATCTTAATATGATTCATATGTATTTAGTAAGACGTTGTTATAACGATAATCGTTATATATATCGTTTCGAGTTTCTTAATTCAATAAACTCAATTTTATGTATATAACTCATTGTTAAAATACCTAATGAGATACTTAATTATCATAATATCATGTTAACTATATATATAATCATATATATGTCATCATATAGTTTTTACAAGTTTTAACGTTCGTGAATCACCGGTCAACTTGGGTGGTCAATTGTCTATATGAAACCTATTTCAATTAATCAAGTCTTAACAAGTTTGATTGCTTAACATGTTGGAAACACTTAATCATGTAAATAACAATTTTATTTAATATATATAAACATGGAAAAGTTCGGGTCACTACAGTACCTACCCGTTCAATAAATTTCGTCCCGAAATTTTATGCAGTTGGAGGTGTTGACGTATCTTCTGGAAATAAGTGCGGGTATTTCTTCTTCATCTGATCTTCTCATTCCCAGGTGAACTTGGGTCCTCTACAAGCATTCCATCGAACTTTAACAATTGGTATCTTGTTTTGCTTAAGTCTTTTAACCTCACGATCCATTATTTCGACGGGTTCTTCGACGAATTGAAGTTTTTCGTTGATTTGGATTTTGTCTAACGGAATAGTGAGATCTTCTTTAGCAAAATATTTCTTCAAATTTGAGACGTGGAAAGTGTTATGTACAGCCGCGAGTTGTTGTGGTAATTCAAGTCGGTAAGCTACTGGTCCGACACGATCAATAATCTTGAATGGTCCTATATACCTTGGATTTAATTTCCCTCGTTTACCAAATCGAACAACGCCTTTCCAAGGTGCAACCTTAAGCATGACCATCTCTCCAATTTCAAATTCTATATCCTTTCTTTTAATGTCGGCGTAGCTCTTTTGTTGACTTTGGGTGGTTTTCAACCGTTGTTGAATTTGGATGATCTTCTCGGTAGTTTCTTGTATTATCTCCGGACCCGTAATCTGTCTATCCCCCACTTCACTTCAACAAATTGGAGACCTGCACTTTCTACCATAAAGTGCTTCAAACGGCGCCATCTTAATGCTTGAATGGTAGCTGTTGTTGTAGAAAAATTCTGCTAACGATAGATGTTGATCCCAACTGTTTCCGAAATCAATAACACATGCTCATAGCATGTCTTCAAGCATTTGTATCGTCCTTTCGCTCGGCCCATCAGTTTGTAGATGATAGGCAGTACTCATGTCTAGACGAGTTCCTAATGCTTGCTGTAATGTCTTCCAGAATCTTGAAATAAATCTGCCATCCCTATCAGAGATAATAGAGATTGGTATTCCATGTCTGGAGACGACTTCCTTCAAATACAGTCGTGCTAACTTCTCCATCTTGGCATCTTCTCTTATTGGCAGGAAGTGTGCTGATTTGGTGAGACGATCAACTATTACCCAAATAGTATCAAAACCACTTGCAGTCCTTGGCAATTTAGTGATGAAATCCATGGTAATGTTTTCCCATTTCCATTCCGAGATTTCGGGTTGTTGAAATAGACCTGATGGTTTCTGATGCTCAGCTTTGACCTTAGAACACGTCAAACATTCTCCTACGTATTTAGCAACATCGACTTTCATACCCGGCCACCAAAAATGTTTCTTGAGATCCTTGTACATCTTCCCCATTCCAGGATGTATTGAGTATCTGGTTTTATGAGCTTCTCTAAGTACCATTTCTCTCATATCTCCAAATTTTGGTACCCAAATCCTTTCAGCCCTATACCGGGTTCCGTCTTCCCGAATATTAAGATGATTCTCCGATCCTTTGGGTATTTCATCTTTTAAATTTCCCTCTTTTAAAACTCCTTGTTGCGCCTCCTTTATTTGAGTAGTAAGGTTAATGTGAATCATTATATTCATAGCTTTTACTCGAATGGGTTCTCTGTCCTTTCTGCTCAAGGCGTCGGCTACCACATTTGCCTTCCCCGGGTGATAACGAATCTCAAAGTCGTAATCATTCAACAATTCAATCCATCTGCGCTGCCTCATGTTCAGTTGTTTCTGATTAAATATGTGTTGAAGACTTTTGTGGTCGGTATATATAATACTTTTGACCCCATATAAGTAGTGCCTCCAAGTCTTTAATGCAAAAACAACCGCGCCTAATTCCAAATCATGCGTCGTATAATTCTGTTCGTGAATCTTCAATTGTCTAGACGCATAAGCAATTACTTTCATTCGTTGCATTAATACACAACCGAGACCTTGCTTTGAGGCGTCACAATATATCACAAAATCATCATTCCCTTTAGGTAATGACAATATAGGTGCCGTAGTTAACTTTTTCTTTAACAATTGAAACGCTTTCTCTTGTTCATCTTTTCATTCAAATTTCTTCCCTTTATGCATTAATGCAGTCAAGGATTTTGCTATTCTGGAAAAATCTTGGATGAACCTTCTGTAGTAACCAGCTAGTCCTAAAAACTGTCGTATGTGTTTCGGAGTTTTCGGGGTTTCCTACTTTTCAACGGTTTCAATCTTTGCTGGATCCACCTGAATACCTTCTTTGTTCACTATGTGACCGAGGAATTGAACTTCTTCCAATCAAAATGCACACTTTGAAAACTTAGCGTACAGTTTTTCTTTTCTCAGCAACTCTAGCACTTTTCTCAAATGTTCTTCGTGCTCTTGATCATTCTTCGAGTAAATAAGTATGTCATCGATGAAAACAACGACAAACTTGTCAAGATATGGCCCACACACTCGGTTCATGAGGTCCATGAACACAGCTAGTGCGTTAGTCAATCCAAATGGCATAACCATAAACTCATAATGACCGTAACGCATCCTAAAAGCAGTCTTCGGAATGCCATCCTCTTTCACCCGCATTTGGTGATATCCAGAACGTAAATCGATCTTCGAATAAACCGACGAGCCTTGTAGTTGATTAAATAAGTCGTTGATTCTCAGTAATGGGTAACGGTTCTTGATGGTAAGTTTGTTCAACTCTCGGTAGTCGATACACAACCTGAATGTACCATCTTTCTTCTTGACAAACAGAACAGGAGCTACCCATGGTGATGTACTTGGTCGAATGAAACCACGCTATAAAAGTTCCTGTAACTGACTTTGTAATTCTTTCATTTCGCTGGGTGCGAGTCTGTATGAAGCACGAGCTATTGGTGCAACTCCTGGTACAAGGTCTATTTGAAATTCAACGGAATCGATGTGGGGGTAATCCCGGTAATTCTTTCGGAAATACATCGGGAAATTCTTTTGCGACGGGAACATCACTGATGTTCTTTTCTTCAGGTTTAACTTCCTCGATGTGTGCTGGAATGACGTAACAACCTTTTCTTATTAGTTTTTGCGCCTTCAAACTACTAATAAGATTTAATTTCGCGTTGTTCTTTTCTCCGTACACCATTAAAGGTTTTCCTTTTTCACGCATAATGCGAATCTCATTTTTGTAACAAACGACCTCTGCTCTTACCTTTTTCAACCAGTCCATACCAATTATTACATCAAAACTCCCTAACTCGACTGGTATTAAATCAATTTTAAACGTTTCATCCCCCAGTTTAATTTCTCTCTCCCGACATATATTATCTGCTGAAATTAATTTACCGTTTGCTAATTCTAGTAAAAATTTACTATCCAAAGGCATCAATGGGAAACTTAATTTAGCACAAAATTCTCTACTCATATAGCTTCTATCCGAACCCGAATCAAATAAAACATAAGCAGATTTATCGTCAATAAGAAACGTACCCGTAACAAGCTCCGGGTTTTCCTGTGCTTCTGCTGCATTAATATTGAAAACTCCTCTACGGCCCTGCCCATTAGTATTCCCCTGATTCGGGCAATTTCTAATAATGTGGCCCAGTTTTCCACATTTATAAAAAACAGCGTTGGTATTACTTGCTCCGACACTATTCGTTTCGGCATTACTTGTTCCGACATTATTTGCTCCTTTAGTTCTGTTAAAGTTTGGTCCATAGAACTCATACTTTGTCGCGCTATGACCATTTCTTTTACACCTGTTGTAAAATGTCGTGCAAAATCCCTGATCATTTTCTTCACACCTATGACATGGCTATTTTTGGTCTTTGTTGCCGTTGTTGTTATTGAGGTTGTTGTTGGGATTGTTATTGTTGTTGAAACGGTTGTTGTAGTTGTTGTTGTTGTTGTTGTTGGGATGTTTGTTGTAGTTATTGTTAGGATTGCGGTTATTGTTGCGATTGTTGTTGCGGTTGTTGGGATAGTTGTTGCGATTGTGGTTGTTATTGTTGTTGTTGTTGTTGTTGTTGTACTGGTGACTCTTGTCACCGTTTTCCTCCCACTTCCTCTTGAGTTGTTTCGTGTTGGCTTCTTTGGCCGCCTGCTCTTTAATTCTTCCCTCAATCTGATTTATGAGTTTATGAGCCATTCGACTTGCCTTTTGTATAGAAGCGGGCTCGTGTGAACTTACATCTTCTTGAATCCTTACTGGTAACTCTTTTACAAACGCGTCGATCTTTTCTTCTTCATCTTCAAATGCTCCCGGACACAATAGGCACAACTCTGTGAATCGTCATTCATATGTGGTAACGTCGAACCCTTGTGTTCGTAACTCTCTAAGTTCTGCCTTGAGTTTATTGACTTCGTTTCTAGGACGGTACTGCTCGTTCATCAATTGCTTGAATGCCGACTACTGTAGTGCGTAAGCAGCATTTTGTCCTACCTGTTCAAGATAGGTGTTCCACCACGTTAACGTAGTACCTGTGAAGGTATGCGTAGCATACTTAACTTTGTCCTCTTCAGTACACTTACTTATGGCAAACACCGATTCGACTTTCTCGATCCACCTTTTCAATCCAATTGGTCCTTCGGTTCCATCAAATTCCAAAGGTTTGCAGGCAGTGAATTCTTTGTAGGAGCATCCTACACGATTTCTTGCGCTGTTAGCTGCATTGCTAGATTCAGAGTTATTGTTGGTATGTAGCGCAGCCTGTACTGCGGCTATGTTTGCAGCAAGAAAGGTACGAAATTCCTCTTCGCTCATATTCATGGTGTGTCGAGTAGTCGGTGCCATTTCCTTCAAAATAGCCAACTGAATCGAGTTAATCATACAGAATATTAAGAGTAGTCAATAGTATTTCGTAGCATAATATGAACTCATTTATAAAAGCTTTTTCTTCATATTAGCGTTTTATAAGTTTAAATTCGGGTACTACCTACCTGTTAAGTTCATACTTAGTAGCTAATATGCAATTCAACTACTACAATTCCATATGAAAAACTGATTATAATAATATATCACATACAAATATTCTTCAAACTTACAACATCGCTATATTACATATAACATGAAATATAGTACACTTTGATACATGACAGTTTTGAAGATAAATCTAGTTAATACGCAAGTTGTTCAGCAAAGAAAATAAAGACACGTAATTCATAAGTCCAGAAACAAGTCATGCATTCTGGTTTTACTAAGACGACTTCCCATCCTTGGTCTTGTGGAAAATAACCGTTATGACCATTGGCTAGGCAGCATGTTGTAATGTCGTCAAAAGGACGAGGGTTTCGTAATGTCCAACAGCCCCGTAATAATCTAAAAACCTTGTTTCTCACCCCAACTACTGAATCCGTCACTTGTGGGAAGGTTTTATTTAAAAGTTGCAATCCAATATTCTTTTTCTCACTTTGGTAAGAAGCGAACATCACTAACCCGTAAGCATAACATGCTTCTTTATGTTGCATGTTAGAAGCTCTTTCTAATTCACGAAATCCTATGTTGGGATATGTTGAGTCAAAATAGGTTCTTAACCCGTAGCGTAAAATTGCATTTGGGTTCCCCGCATTTAATGCTTTAAAGAAAACACGGCGTAACTTACAGTCTCCCCAATGTGATATACCCCACCTATCAAAGGAAAGCCTTTTATAAACTAAGGCATTTCTGGAAAGTCTTTCAAATGTTTGACAAGTTAATTTCGCCATAACTAAATGTGCTGATGAATTCTGACCGACTCTAGACAAGATTTCCTCAATCATATCCTCTGGTAGGTCTTCTAAAATATTCGGTTGTCTACCCTTAACGTCCATTTTATTTTTATACTGTAAAATAGACAAGGATTAGATTCGTAAAAGATAATTAACAAACAATACAAGCAATTTTTACATAGAACATAAAAGTACAAGCACACTACAATACATATAATACACAACATGATTACAACCCTCTAATCTGAATCACTGGTTTCTTCTTCTTCGGACTTGGTTCGTTTTCCTAATTTTCTAGGAATATATGGTGTTCCTCTAATACGAGCCGTCGTTTTCTATAATGGTTTAGAAAAACCTGGTGGTTTAGAGGTTCCCGGGTCATTGTTACATTTTAGGAAATACGGATGTTGTCGATACATATAAAGTTCATCGGGGTTGGAATCGGGTTTCTCTATTTTTATACCTTTTCCTTTATTATTTTCTTTCGCTTTATTAAATTGGGTCGAGGTAATTTCTATAACATCATCGAAATCCTCATCGGGATCCGATTCATCGAAAAATTGGTAATCTTCCCAATATTTTGCTTCCTCGGCGGAAACACCATTGACCATTATTAACTTTGGTCCATTGGTTAAGGATTTTCTTTTATTTAATCGATTTACTATAGGTATCAATATTTCTTCCTCTGGAACCTCTTCTTCTTCTAGTTCCTCCTCTTCCGATTCCTCCTCTTCTTCTTGTTCCTCCTCTTCCGGTTCCTCCTCTTCCGGTTCCTCTTCGGGAATTTGTGAATCTTCCCAAAATATATTCGACTCTTCATTATTATTAGGTAAATCAATGGGATTTGTACTAGAGGTAGAAATCTATCTCACAATATCAAACACGTTAAGAGATTAATATATCACATAATATTTACATGTTAATAATATATAGTTTCCAACAAAAAAATGTTAAGCAATCGTTTTTGAAGAAAAACATGGTCGAAGTCCAGACTCACTAATGCATCCTAACAAACTCGGTAAGATACACTAATGCAATTTTCTGGTTCTCTAAGACCAACGCTCGGATACCAACTGAAATGTCCCGTTCATAGTGATTATAAACGTTCCATATTAATTGATTTCGTCATGAGGTTTTGACCTATATATGAGACGTTTTTCAAAGACTGCATTCATTTTTAAAACAACCATAACCTTTATTTTACCGATAAAGGTTTAAAAGGCATTACGAAGATTATCAAATAATGATAATCTAAAATATACCGTTTACACACGACCATTACATAATGGTTTACAATAAGAATATATTACATCAAAAATAAGTTTCTTGAATGCAGTTTTTACATAATATCATACAAGCATGGACTCCAAATCTTGTCCTTATTTTAGTATGCAACTGCGGAAGCTCTTAATAATCACCTGAGAATAAACATGCTTTAAACGTCAACAAAAATGTTGGTGAGTTATAGGTTTAACCTATATATTATCAAATCATAATAATAGACCACAAGATTTCATATTTCAATATACATCCCATACATAGAGATAAAATTCATTCATATGGTGAACACCTGGTAACTGACATTAACAAGATGCATATAAGAATATCCCCTATCATTCTGGGAAATCCTTCGGACATGATAAAAACGAATTCGAAGTACTAAAGCATCCGGTACTTTGGATGGGGTTCGTTAGGCCCAATAGATCTATCTTTAGGATTCGTGTCAATTAGTAGATCGGTTTACTAATTCTTAGGTTACCAAGCAAAAGGGGCATATTCGGCTTCGATCATTCACCCATATAATGTAGTTTCAATTACTTGTGTCTATTTCGTAAAACATTTATAAAACTGCATGTATGCTCATTCCAAAATATTAGATTTTAAAAGTGGGACTATAACTCACTTTCACAGATTTTTACTTCGTCGGGAAGTAAGACTTGGCCACGGGTTGATTCACGAACCTATAACAAATATGTACATATATATCAAAGTATGTTCAAAATATATTTACAACATTTTTAATACGTTTTTATGTTTTAAGTTTATTAAGTCAGCTGTCCTCGTTAGTAACCTACAACTAGTTGTCCATAGTTAGATGTACAGAAATAAATTGATATATATTATCTTGAATCAATCCAAGACCCAGTGTATACACGTCTCAGGCTAGATCACAACTCAAAGTATATATATTTTTGGAATCAACCTCAACCCTGTATAGCTAACTCCAACATTACTGCATATAGAGTGTCTATAGTTGTTCCAAATAATATATATACATGGGTCGATATGATATGTCAAAACATTTGCATACGTGTCTATGGTATCCCAAGATTACATAATATGTTAGAATACATGTATAATATAATATAAGTTAGCTAGGATATAATGTGTATAGAATTGTTACAATATTTTCCGTAGCTACAACAATCAAAAAATATCCAATCTTGTTTTACCCATAACTTCTTCGTTTTAAATCCGTTTTGAGTGAATCAAATTGCTATGATTTCATATTGAACTCTATTTTATGAATCTAAATAGAAAAAGTATAGGTTTATAGTCGGAAATATAAGTTACAAGTCATTTTTGTAAGAGGCAGTCATTTTAGTCGAAAGAACGACGTCTTGATGACCATTTTTAGAAACATACTTCCACTTTGAGTTTAACCATGATTTTTGGATTTAGTTTCATGTTAATAAGAAAAATCATTTTCCCAGAAGAACAACTTTTAAATCAAAGTTTATCATAGTTTTTAATTATCAAACACAAAATAGCCCGCGGTGTTACTACGACGGCGTATGTCCAGTTTTACGGTGTTTTTCTTGTTTCCAGGTCTAAAATAATTAAGTTAGCATATCATATAGATATAGAACATGTGTTTAGTTGATTTTAAAAGTCAAGTTAGAAAGATTAACTTTTGTTTGCGAACAAGTTTAGAATTAACTAAACTATGTTCTAGTGATTTCAAGTTTAAACATTCGAATAAGGTAGTTATATATATATGAATCGAATGATGTTATGAACATTATTACTACCTCAGGTTTTGTGGATAAACCTACTGGAAATGATAAAAATAGATCTAGCTTCAAAGGATCCTTGGATGGCTTGAAAGTTCTTGAATCAGAATCATGACACGAAAACAAGTTCAAGTAAGATTTCCACTCGAAATAAGATTGTTATAGTTATAGAAATTGAATCAAAGTTTGAATATAAGTATTACCTTGTATTAGAAAGATATCTTACTGTAAATAAGAAAGATTTCTTGAGGTTGGATGATCACTTTACAAGATTGGAAGTAAGCTAGCAAACTTGGAAGTATTCTAGATTTTATGAAACAAGAACTTATAATATTTATGAAGAACACTTAGAACTTGAAGATAGAACTTGAGAGAGATCAATTAGATGAAGAAAATTGAAGAATGAAAGTATTTTTAGGTGTTTTTGGTCGTTGGTATATGGATTAGATATAAAGGATGTGTTATTTTGTTTACATGTAAATAAGTCATGAATGATTACTAATATTTTTGTAATTTTATGAGATATTTCATGCTAGTTTTCAAATGATGGTTCCCACATGTATTAGGTGACTCACATGGGCTGCTAAAAGCTGATATTTGGAGTGTATATACCAATAGTACATACATCTAAAAGCTGTGTATTGTACGAGTACGAATACGGGTGCATACGAGTAGAATTGTTGATGAAACTGAACGAGGATATAATTTTAAACATTTTGTTAAGTAGAAGTATTTTGATAAGTGTCTTGAAGTCTTTCAAAAGTGTATGAATACATATTAAAAAACTGCATGTATATACATTTTAACTGAGCCGTTAAGTCATCGTTAGTCGTTACATGTAAATGTTGTTTTGAAACCTTTAGGTTAACGATTTTGTTAAATATTTTTAACCCATTGTTTATTATATCTAAAGGGATGTTAAATTATTACATTATCATGATATTATGATATATTAATATATCTTAGTATGATATATATACAGTTAAATGTTGTTACAACGATATTCGTTACATATATGTCTCGTTTCGAAATCATTAAGTTAGTAGTCTTGTTTTTACATATGTAGTTCATTGTTAATACACTTAATGACATGTTTACTTATCATTTATCATGATTAAACATAGTGTATCAATATCTTAATATGATTCATATGTATTTAGTAAGACGTTGTTATAACGATAATCGTTATATATATCGTTTCGAGTTTCTTAATTCAATAAACTCAATTTTATGTATATAACTCATTGTTAAAATACATAATGAGATACTTACTTATCATAATATCATGTTAACTACATATATAATCATATATATGTCATCATATAGTTTTTACAAGTTTTAACGTTCGTGAATCACTGGTCAACTTGGGTGGTCAATTGTCTATATGAAACCTATTTCAATTAATCAAGTCTTAACAAGTTTGATTGCTTAACATGTTGGAAACACTTAATCATGTAATTAACAATTTCATTTAATATATATAAACATGGAAAAGTTCGGGTCACTACATCAGAATCCACTAACAATGTATTAACTCCTGGTCCCACAGTTAACGGCCACGCCCTCTATATGAGACGTATCCGAAAAGCATTCACATTAATTTCATAAGACGTTGTCATCAAATGTAAAGTAATTTAAAACAGTTTAACATAAATGGCAAAAGTAAATAATCTTAATATTATTTAAAAGAAATGGTTTTCAATGTGAATGTAAAGTGTTCTTGATAAAGACAATGATGGACTCCAATCCATAGCATGCAACCAAGCAAATAGTCATCAAAGTAGTGGAAGCAAATACCTCTAAGAACCTGAGCTAAAACATGAAAACGGTCAACAAAATTGTTGAGTGCATCTACATGTTTAGTAAATCGTTTATCGTTTGTTAGACCACGCGAATTTCGTTCAAAGCAGTAAAAATTATACATCTGTTATGAGCACTTGAATATAAAGCTTTAACCTACAAATAGCTAAATGCTACATGACTTCCTTTACACTATAAGTATACACTGATCAAGTGTATATGTAACGAAGTAATAAGCACTCGTTTGTTGAGTGAGGTTTGTCAGACCTAACGGATCCGTCCCTATGATTCGAGCTTACAAATGTAATTAAGATATTCAAGCTAAGGGCTTTTTGATCAAACTCATATGTATATTCAGTTTAGTACTCATTTCTAATTCGTAAAACAGTTTAAAACAACATGTTACTGTAGACTCACCTTGAGTGCACTTGAGTAAAGCACAAGTAACGAGTAGTCAGATTACTATGATCGAGTAATGTAAGCTAAATATACCAATATATAGTTACATAAGTCTATTTCAATAGAGTGATCCACAATATAGTTGTCCTATTGCTCAGACCGACACACTTGAAAAGTAAAAGTCAACCAAAGTCAACTAGTCATGCAAGTCAAACGAAAGTCAAACTTGGTCAAGTTGGTCAACCTAAGTCAACTACATCAGTAGGTCATGTCAATGATGTCACATAGTCATACCAAGGTCAACTCGTAAGTTTCACACATTCGTTTAGCAATTTAACATTTACTAGTTCGGTTACCGTAAGTGTTCACAAAAGTCATGCAATCGGACAAGCATTATTTACAAATGACACATCAATAAATTATGATAAACTCCAGATCACAAGTACATGTCATAAGCTTTCTAAAAAGACCAATCACGATATCATACGATTCCTAGAACTCACGTAGCATGCAAATCTTTCTAGTTCAGTTTCTGTTCGCGCACCAGTTTTATAAAAATTCTCGTTTAATCTAGAAAAATTCTAAATCACAAAGGGCCAATTGGAGATGGTCAAAAACATCTCAAATTATCAGTGTTCAAAAGGGCTAAGCAATCCATGTAGCCAATTTGTATGTTGGACTGAGATAGGGGATAGTCAATTGACTGGTCCTGAGATCATACACGAGACTACTGAGAAGATAGTACAGATACAAGAGAGACTGAAAACGGCTCGAAGTCGTCAAAAGAGTTATGCCGACGTTAGAAGGCGAGATTTGGAATTTCATGTTGGAGACAAAGTTATGCTCAAAGTATCACCCTGGAAAGGTGTACTACGTTTTGGTAAACGAGGCAAGCTGAGTCCAAGATATATTGGACCATTTGAGATTACCGAGAGAATTGGACCGGTAGCGTATAGACTGAAACTACCGCAAGAACTCAGCAAAATTCATGACATTTTTCATGTTTCTAACTTGAAGAAATGCTTGTCAGACGAAAGTTTAGTGATTCCTTTAGAAGAGATACAAGTTGATCCCAAGATTCATTTTTTTGAAGAACCCGTGGAGATCATGGACCGTGAGGTCAAACGGTTAAAGCAAAGCAGAATCCCGATAGTTAAAGTTCCATGGAATGCCCGTAGAGGACCAGAATTCACGTGGGAGCGTGAAGACCAGATGAGACAAAAGTATCCGCAACTGTTTCCCGAGGAGACGACTTCAAGGGATGTGCACTAAAATTTCGGGATGAAATTTTTAATAACAGGTGGGTAATGTAACAACCCTACTTTTTCCGTTACTATCGTTACTTGTTCGTTAATTATTTATCGGTGATCACATAGAACTTTATGTGTTTAATTGAATTAAATGCATACTTGATCCTAGTGGATTAATTGAATTAATATGGTTATATTAATTAGTGAACTTGTTTCGGATAAAGAAATACTTAGAAAACGACACGATTAAGATAATCGCCTAGAAAGCTTTTCAGTTTACAGAACTAAGAAAAATGATAAAATAATTATTTTTTAATAATTATTGACTTTATGAAAAACTTAATTAATTTATTATTTATTTAATGAATTAAACCCGGTGATTTCGTTTCAACGACTAGTTAACGTTCCGAGACCTGGTACGGTTAACGGCACTCGAAACGGACCATGCTCGTACAAGCAATTAAGCAAAACTGAGCCCGAGACTCCCTTAAAGGGCCATTCAGGCGAACCCCCTCCCCCTTTCCCCTTTGGACTTGTTTTGGGCTAAGTGGTGTGCTAGTGGACTTACTAGAGGCCCTAAACCTAGATATAAATGGAGAAGTAAAACATAAACCCTCATTATTTTTCTCTGCTAGTCGATATTCTCCTTCCCTCTTCTCCCCTTGAGGCCGTCGATCACCATCACACACACACACACACACACACTCTCAAACTCAAAATTAGAACAATTCTTGAAGATAAAAGTTTTTGCTTTAATCGTTCTACAAGCGATTATACTTGCAATTTGTGTTTTTAAGGTATAATCATTAACTTTAATTATTTTAGATCTAATTTTCTTTAAATTCATAGTGTAATGTTGTCTAGTACTCAATTGATTGCACGTATAGTTGTTATAGTCGTTAGTTTACTCGATTGTTGTCTTTTGTGCGAATCACGAATTTAATTGTTATGAATCTGAACAAATAAGTTTATGTACTGACTTTTAATGTATCTATATGGATAGATCTCGAAAAATTAATAAATTTGGACTTTGAATTTGCATGATTTCATTATCGTATGCTTAAGTTATGATTAATCGAAGTTTTCGTTAGGGTTTTGCATGCTATACGAGTTTTGTGGAATATGTTCTCAATGAATTAGCTATTGAAATGATAACCATTGAATTCCTTGTTAAAAATTACTCAAGTTGGACTCAATAATCTTGTCAAAAGGTTTTGTATTGCTCTCGGTGTGATAGAATGAAAATTGGTGTTTTATAGTGAGCTGAAACTGTTTTCGTAGTCACAGGAAATGACCTTACATGAATTATAAGTTGATTGAGACCTTGAACTTCTGGAATATTATTATTTATATGTTCTTAAGCATATTTCATTTGCATGATAGCTTCTGAAAACATTGTTTGCTATGTGTTATATGCGTCACCGAATGACATGTCTGATTGTTGTTCAAAAACTGAAGGTCTGACTTTAATGAATTAACTGTACAAATTTGAAAAATGAAAGTCTTTTGTTATTTTATACTAGAACTTTGGAGTGTCTAGAGTAATCTCCAATTGGCCATTCATTAAAATCTATTTTCAATATTAAATGAGAATTTTTCTAAAATTGATGCACGTGCAGAAACTGGTTTGGTAAACTGTAACTAGACCCTTTCTGAAACCCAACCTGTAGACATCGTATGAGACCCTGGCTAGGCTTTTTGGAATCATTTTTGAGTCTATTTATGATCTGGAGTTTTCCATGTTGTCATGATTTATGTGATATGAATTGTGCTCGTTGTTTGTAAGATGTGCGCATTTTCGATGCCATGCAATAAACTGCGTACGTGTAATTGATGAACTATAAGCCATGATATGTTACTTGACTTGGATTGACATATTGACCAAGATTGAATGACCTAATGAGATGTTTGACTTTAGTTAACCACTTTGACCAAGTTGACTTTTGGTTTGACTTTGGTTGACTTGCTTAGATTAGTTGACTTTTACTTGCTTCTTGAGTCAGTCTGAGCACTAGGACTATGCGTACACTATGGGTTGACATAGTGTGACCTATGTATTTACTTGAGATGACCTAATTGAATAGGTTGCATTTCTCGGTCGTGATTTTCCGACTATCGTACGGTTTTACTAAGAGATTTACTGTGCTTTTGCTAAGGTGAGTCTACAGTCCCTACTACTTTTTACATGGGATGAGATAACATGTTTTTTCAACTATTTTACATATTAGACACGAGTACTTAAATGATAAACATATGAGTTCAGATCAAAAATCCCTTAGCTTGATTATATTAATTACTTTACGTAAGCTCGACTTATAGGGACGGTACCATTAGGTTTGACAAACCTCGACTCAACGTACGGGGTGATTATTCTGTTGTAACTTGTACACTTGATCGGTGTATGCTTAGAAATTGTAAAAGGAAGATGCATAGCGCTTTAGCTATCCGGAGGGTTAAAGTCTTATAATCGAGTGCTCATGATATTGTATAATTTTTACGATGTTTTTTCACAAATCTCGTGGCCTAACTTACGATAAATGCTTTACTAAACTTGTAGATTCACTCAACGTTTTCGTTGACCTTTTGCATGTTTTTATCTCAGGTCCTTAGAGGTATGCTTCCTCTTGCTGAAGTTGTCATGTTTGCTTACTGCTAGTACTGGAGGGAAGTCCAGCATATTTTATCATTTTTATTTCAAGAACTTATTATCGCATTGAAAACCGTTTGTTTCAAATAATGTTTTGGGATTACTTATGTTGGTCATTTATGTCAACAGCTTTTCAGATTTATTTTACATTTAATGACTTCACCATTTGAAACTTAATGCGAATACTTTTCGGAAATGTCTCATATAAAGGGCGTGACCGTTAACTGTGGGACCAGAGTTAATACGCCATTAGTGGATTCTGACGAGGTATTACAAGCTCCGCCACCCTGCTAAGGGAAAGTCCACCAACATGGACATAACCACCTTAGAACTTGGTGAAAGCATTGAGACCAGGGACAAGCTTCTCGGTCAGGATATAAAAAGGGAAAAACAATCCCTAAACAAGCATGTTCCACACAATCGCAAAGTATCTCACACATTGAACACGCTTCAATGAACACTTCTAACCTTGGTGGCGTAAATTCTCAATACCTTCGGGAAATCTCCAGCAAGTCTGAAAACATCATTCATTTCACTCACATCACTTAATATCAAGCCCTAATCAACCAAATCTTAAATCACTTTAAGAGAGCACGAAAAAGTGTACAAACAATTGGCGCCATCCGTGGGACACAACATACAAAATCGTACTTTGTTTAAGCACTAAATCGCCATGGTTAATCCAGATTCACCCCGGGAATTCCATTATTACAATCCAACGCTCAGGCTGAGGGGAGTGCTCGAACCCCAGTCACTCCCACAATGCCTATAACCACAAACCGTAATAATTCGGATCCACCACCCTTACCGAATAAAACTTTCATCCTCAAAAACTACAATAACATCAGGGAAGTTATTAGGAAGTTGATGGCTGAAGGTCACATGCAAAGCAAACGAGCTCTCACTTACGAAAGTGAAGAATATGACGAAGATTTAGAGATGGAGTCTCCCCCTAGGCAGAATCCTCCATCTAAACCCCCTGTAGCGCAAGAACCAACCCCTCCAAGAAGCAGTGGAGGTACAGTCATCCCTATGAATAGTAATGGAGGGCCCACCATCCCTCTAAATAGTAATGGAGGACCCGTCCTCCATCCAAACAGTGATAGAGGTTCCATTATCAATCCAAATAACAACGGAGGTCACATTATCTCTCTGTACCTCTTAGGAGGGCCTTTCCCCTGATATCCTCCAAACACACCATACTTAAATACAACAATGACCCAACAGAATATGCCGATACCTTCGGGGTCCCAAATCTCTTCTTAGAACGGGGGACTTTGGGTATATACCCCACTACAGTCAGGGTCTGGAGTAGGAACAGGTCCACAAAGCGGTGTCAATGGCGTAAATGGCACTCCCCAACCTAATATCAACGTAGAAGTTGATAACTTCTGGAAAAATCAGAAGAGGCCCTTCGTGACAAATATACAGAACCAGTCACTTCCAACTGGAATTAAAATACCTTCACCTAGGGTATTACGAAGGAAAAGAAGTTCCCGATGATTTTCTCAATGTCTTCGAAGGAGTACCAATAATGTCCCAATGAAACCAAGCTGTAGTATGCCACGCCTTTTCGTAGATGCTCAAAAGTGACGCTAGAATCTGGTTTTACTCCTTGTCTAGGGACTCGATTTTAAGCTTCGGTGAATTAAACAGGGGAACTTCATATCCAAGTTCAGCCAACAAAGGCGTCACAAGAAAAATCATTTAGCTGCTCACAGCATCAGATAAAAATATGGCGAAGGAACCATCTTATTCCTTGGAAGGTATACTGACAAAACACAACAAATCCCTGGTTTACCGGAGACCGAAAGGATCTCAGGGCTTTTGTATAGATGTAAAACACGAGCTCTGGTCAAATACCTCACTCGGGATCTGCCCGATGGTTACGAAGCTTTGATTGACAAAGCTTATGTTTGGTTAGATGCCAAAGAAATTGCAGGAACCTTCGCATACGATGATCATCCAACATCTAAACGAAGAGAAAGGACAAACCACCGAGATAAAAGGCATGGAAATAGGGATGACAAAGTCCAGTACGCTCGATACCGAAGGGTACCTGGTACCGGAATCTTGGGGACACTTATCAAAGCCCCAAGGGAGATTCTCTCCACAGAGAAGGTAGCCCAAGGGTTTAAGGCTCCGCCAATTGTCCAACAAAGGAAAACCCAAAGATACGAGAAAATTTTGTGACTTCCATAATGATTATAGACACGAGACGAACGAATGCATCCAGCTAATGATAGCCATCGAGGAAGTCGTACGATCGAGAAAGCTTTCCCTTTTGGTAAAAGGGATACGAAACCCCAAAACACCCAAGATTACTGAACCAGTTGTCGAAGACAAGAAGCTAACCTTGGGAAAAGCAATATTGGTCGTGGACAAGTAATTCACCAGTGTATCACAAAGATATCACAAGAGAGAGAGAGAGAGAGAGAGAGATAGAGAGAGAGAGACCAAGTCAAGTTATCGAGTGGGAAGAGATTTCTTTCCCAGCATTGGATACCATCACCTCATCCGACCAACCAGTCACCATCAACGGTTTAGTATCCAACAGAGAAGTGCATAGGGTCTACTTCAACAGTGGAAGCGCATATGACATAACGTATGAGCATTGCTTCGAACAGCTTAACCCAGCAATTAAAGCCCGTTTAATGCCACCAAGGTTTCCCCTGTTAGGATTTTCAGGAGAAAGGTGTTGGCAAATTCGGGAAATTAACCTTGATTTCACCATTGGTGACCCACCAATGACTCAAATGGAGACCCTCGACTTCGTTGTAGTACAATCCCCATCCCAACATTATATCCTGCTCAGAAGGGTCGCTATGAAAAAGATGGGGATTATAGTGTCGACGGTACATCAATTGGTCAAATTTCATACCATCGAAGGAATAGCTACTCTTGCTTCGACCTACGACCGAAGTAAAGTAGTCATGGAAAATCAAGGAAACCATAGAAAATCCTGGGGAATGCATGCTAGAAACAAACGAAGAACACCCCCAAGAAGAAAAAGATCACATGAACTTCAGAAGCTAACCAAGCTTTCAACGAGATGAAGGCACACATCTCCAATCTCCCAACTCTCACCACTCCCATGCGGGGAGAAACTCTGTAAGTTTATTTGGTAGTCTCCAAAGAAAGTATTAGCGCTGTATTAGTAGCTAAGAGAACACGAAGTCAGGTCCCTATATACTTCGTCAGCAAAATGCTACAGGGAGCTGAAATCAACTATCCAGAACTTGAAAAGCTCACACTGGCACTAGTGCACACAGCTCGAAAACTTCGAAGGTATTTTCAAGCACACCAAATCATTGTCTTAATGGATAAACAAATAAGACAAGTGCTAATGAAACCAGAGAAGTCGGGGAGAATGGCTAAGTGGGCCATTGACTTAGGAGAGCATGAAATTGAGTTCCAAGTAAGACATTTAATCAAAGGACAGGTTCTGGATGATTTCATAGCTGAAACAACAGGTGAAGAAACAGATACCACTTCAACCCAGGTCATTGTTCCGACAACAGAGCAAAAAGAGTGGAAGTTATTCACTGACGTAGCTTCCAGCTCCGATTTTTGGTTAGTCCCGAAGGAAGAGAATACACTTATGTACTACGCTTCAAATTCAGTACTACCAATAATGAAGAAGAGTACGAGGCTTTGCTCGCAGGATTAAGGCTAGCCAAAGTCATGAACATAAGGCACTTAAGGGCATATGTTGATTCACAGCTCGTTACTAACCAAGTGTCTGGAGCCTTCGAGGTAAGATATCCAACAATCCAGCAATACCTATCTAGGGTAAGAGAGCTAGTTGAACAATTCAAAAGCTTCATAATGGAACATGTGAGGAGGAGTCAGAACAAGAAAGCGGATTCCCTTAGTAAGCTTTCCTCAATCACCTTCGAACATCTCGCCAAAGAAGTCCTGGTAGAAACCTTAAAATAAAGGTCAGTCGAAAATAGAGAAGTAAATGATCTCTTCCCAAACGCAGAGAACACATGGATGAAACTACTAAAGGATTACCTAGAATCCAGCTTTCTACTTACGGATAAAAAAGAAGCAAGAAAGATAAGGATCAAGCACACTCGTACAAACTTCTGAATGGCAGGCTGTATAGGAAGTCTTTTCTCACACCTTGGTTACGATGCGTGGGAGAAAACCAAGCTTCTATTATCATCCAAGAAATACATGAAGGGGTGTGCAGCTTTCACGCCAGACCCCGATCTATTGTGGTAAAGATAATGAGGCTAGGGTATTATTGGTCAACTATGCATCAAGAAATGGTCATCGCCTTGCAAACCTGTGAATCTTGCCAGATCCATGCAAACATCCCTAAGCAGCCTAAACAAGATCTGATATCAGTACTATCAGCATGGCCCTTTGCAAAATGGGGAATTGACCTTGTTGGGCCACTCACAGAAGCACACCAGGAGGAATCTTGTTCTTGGTGGTGGCAGTAGATTACTTCACCAAGTGGGCAGAGGCAAAACCTTTGAGAAAAACAATGAGGAAGGACATCGAAAAATTTGTTTGGGAACACATAAGCTGCAGGTACGGGATTCCCCAAGAAATCATTTCAGATAATGGGAAGCAGTTTGCCGAAGGAGTTTTCCCAGGGTTCTGCGAAAGGTTGAAAATCAAACAAACATTCACATCTGTCTATCATCCCCAAGGGAACGGACATGCCGAAGTAACCATGTAACAGACTGAAACCGGGGTTAGAAGTAAGATTACTTAATTGCCCTTAGGTTTATATTTGTGGTTAAAATATGCTTTTATTTTAATAATATGTTTATTATTAATTGATTAGTTGGTTAAGACCAGTTTGTGACAAGGGTCACAAAGATGGTTTGTTTGTTAAATTTGGACTCCGTTAGGGTTGCCAAATTAAGTGCGAAAGATATTAGATAACTGATAAATACCCGTGTGTTGTGGGGTATGGGTTTTAATACCATCTTAATAGTGTAAACTGCTTCCTTCTTCTCATTTCTAGAGAATTCTCAAAACTAGTACGTACCAAACTCTTTCACTCTCAAACCCTAATATAATCCAAGTCACAAATTGAATTAAGAGGCTTTAGGATCTGAATCTTATCATCCTTGTGATCATTTATGCAGGTTAGCTTGCTTGAATTCGTGCTTTAATTTATAGAAATTGGGTTTTGGGTGTAAAGTGGGTTTTTGATGAAATTGAGCTTGAATCTTCATGTTTTGTGTTTGTAATGCTTAATTGATGTTAGTAATAGTTGCTATATAGTTTATATGATCTAATTATGCTTTGAATTGAGCAAGAACTTGTTAAAAATGATGAATTATGTGTTAGAACTTGAGTTTATGATAAAATGGGTATTTTGGGATGAATTAATCCCAAATCTTGATTGTAAATGATAGATTTTGATGTTTATAGTTAGGAAAAGTGTTTATGTATGATTGGTATGTTTCTTTATGCTTGAATTTGGACTATAAACCTTGAAATCGAGTTTTCTTGGCTTAAAATCACCAAATCAGCGAAGCTGATGGTGAAGAAGAAGCTGCTCGAAAAACTCGCTCGAAAACAGTGCTCGAAACTCGCTCGAAAACAGTGCTCGAGAACCTTCTGCTCGAAAACATGTTACTGCTCGAAAAACTCGAGTCGCTTGAAAAACTCGATCTTCTCGAAAAACTCGATTTGCTCGAAAAACTCGAATTTGCTCGAGAACCCCATGTTGCACGAAAACCTTGCCTGTTATGTGAATATTTTCCGTTGAATGTAAAGTTGTGTATTAATACTTGGATATAATACTAACTTGAGATATTATGTGATGATTCACAGGTGATAAACAAAAAGGTGAAGGCTCAGAAAGATTAGACCTCTGAGAATCTTCAGTTGCGGGTAATCGGTGAGTGGGTCTATCTCCGGATAGAGTATTAAGTAGCTGACACGCTACTTGTTCAGACTCTTTATTACTATGATTATGTTCATTACGATTACCATGCGTAGTTAGATATTGACATGCTAGTTAGGACGATTGCATGACTATTTATCTGTGATCTTATGTGCACACTATTAGTTGGACACTAACCGAGGCGGCAAGGTAGGGTTGATGTGAGGTTGACTGTGGTAGCCTGGTCGGGTCATGAGTTACTGATTGTTCAGTATAGCATAGAAGGACACATGTCTTGCGTCTGGACGGTTATGCAGTGAAATCAGTAAAGCGGACTATCGGTAGACTGTAGCTTGATCAACTACGTCGTGTGCTCGTACAAGCCGCCGATCCTCATATTGTCAGTTATTATATGCTAGTTCAGGACGTTAGCATATCTGTGATCCCTTGCATGTTCAGTTGCTTATGCTTGGTCTGTTAGAGAGTATCCATTCACTTAGCTGTGTGCTAATTCCCCCCACATTTCCACCCCTTGCAGGTTTAGGTACTGCTGGTTAGGATGGGTGTTGCTGTTGGGTTGAAGACATGTTTGACTACGTGCTTAACTCTGATGTTTTCTGATTTTATAATGTTCTCACGTAACACCAACGTTTTGGAATATTGTAGTAACGTTAACTAAGCTAAATTGATAACTATGGTTTGTAAATGTTATCTAAGGGTATTTATGTAATTCAGTCTTCCGCTGTGATATATATATATATATATATATATATATATATATATATATATAAATCAGGGTTTTACAAGTTGGTATCAGAGCGTGGTTTAGCAGCAAGTACGTGCGCGTATTTGTTCCTAAACCCTGAATTAAGTCAAACATGTCTGTGGGGTGGGGATAAGTGAATATAGGATGTTGTGCATGTTAGTGTTTAGTAAGCTAACAGTTATCCACTAAGCTTTTGTGCTAGTGTTTTGTAGCACAGATGGCATATAACAGGGATGCGAACGCTACAAACCCGATCCACCTCGGAACCTTCAGTGCTCCTGATGTGGAGAATGAGGTAGAAGTATATGATGCTGATTATGTACATGAGCTTGAAGGAAAGTTTAAGGAAGCTCAGGAAAAGATTGCTGAGCTTGAGTTAGCTAGACAATCGGGTAATGAGGGTACACCGCCAGGTTTTGCCACTGCACAGTCGCATGCCGTACCACAGATAACCCAGAACCACTACCAATACCCTTTACAGAACCAATTCCCTCAGCATATCATGCCACCACAGAACTACTACCAATACCAATATCCCATAATGATGAACCAAGTTCAGCCACCTACATACCAACAACCATTCCCACAACAGCAATTCCAACAACAATACCAACCACCAAAAAGATGTACCTTTAAACATTTCAGGGATTATAGACCATCTCCTTTCTCAGGAAGTAATGACCCAGCTGTGACTCTCAATTGGTTACGGGAGGTTGAAAAGGCATTTGATGCATGTCAGTGTGAGCCTGAGTTAAAGGTGATTTATGCAAGCAAGTTAGTGAAAGATAGAGCAACGGTGTGGTGGGATTCTGTGATAGCTAGTGTCCCTCTAGAGCAAGTTAAGATGATTACTTGGGAACAGTTTTATGCGAAGGTATGTGAACAGTATTGTAATGTGTTTGACATGAATAGAATTAAGATGGAGTTCCTAGAAATGCGGATGACACCACAAATGTCAATTGGTGAGGTGATTGAGAAATACATGGACAAGCTAAGATTTGTGCAACAATGGGTGCCGGATGAACAATCCCAAATTCAGCACTTTGTAAACATGATCTTTCCAGAGTATAGGACCTTTGTGAGGTCAGCACCGACATTGTCTCAAGCTTTTGTGATGGCAAAGATGGTGGAAAATGATGTAAGAGCAGCTAGGGGTATGAATTGGGGAAATGTGGTACCACATGGTAGTCAGGCTACCAGTCAATCAGGTTCGAAGTCTAAGAAATCGTTTGGGTTTAGACAAAAGGGTAAGGGTAACCAAGGTGGATCAGGTTCAGGTTCTGGAAAGAAAGAATGGTGTAAAAGTTGTAAGTCTTCACATAGTGGTCAGTGTTCTGAGGCAACGAGAAGATGTTTAAGATGTGGTATGGTAGGTCATGAATCTCAGGGGTGTTCCTTTAGAGAAAATGTTTGTTGGAGTTGTCATCAGCCGGGTCATCGTTCAGCAAGTTGTCAGGCGTCAAAGGGCGCAAGTTCCGGGGTAGGGTCAGGGGCGCGTTCAGCATCTGTCGGGGGTTCCACAGCCTCAAGTAGAGATAAGAGAAAGAACCCACCGACTGCGGAAGCCAGGGCCTTTCAGATGACAGTTGAGGCCGCTACTAATAATGATGATGTCATAACCGGTATGTTCTTGATCAACTCAATACCTGCTAGAATATTGTTTGACTCGGGTGCAAATAGGACATTTATGTCTATAGATTTCTGTACTAAATTAGGGTTACCTTCTACTGTGCTGCCTGAGCCTATTAGAGTAGAGGTAGCTGATGGTAAGATGGTTCTAGTCACAACGTATGTGTCTGGAGCTAGTATAGAAATTGATGGTAGACCGCTTGCTATGTCCTGTTTAGTGTTGCCTATCTCTAGTTTTGATGTAGTATTAGGGATGAACTGGATGAGCCTACATAAGGCCCACATTAAGTGTGATAAGAAGATTGTGACTTTCCGTTTAACCGATGGAACCCGTATTATAGCCCGAGGGGAACGAAGTGGGTTCAGTTTTCCATTGATTTCTATGATGAAGGAGAGGAAGTCACTTTCTAAGGGATGTGAGTCTTTTATGGCTTATGTTATTGATGCTAAGATAGAGAAGAAATCTGTTATTGATATTCCTGTCGTTTCGGAATTTCTTGAGGTGTTTCCTGACGAATTACCAGGGTTGCCGCCGGTAAGAGAAGTAAAATATAAGATTGAGTTAGTTCCCAGAACAACTCCAATAGCTAAGGCTCCTTATAGGTTAGCACCTTCTGAAATCAGAGAGATGATGTCTCAGATACAAGAACTGTTAGACAGAGGGTTTATAAGACCAAGTTCTTCGCCATGGGGTGCACCAGTGTTGTTTGTAAAGAAGAAAGATGGTTCGCTGAGAATGTGTATAGATTATCGAGAATTGAACAAGAGGACAGTTAAGAACAAGTATCCTCTGCCTAGAATTGATGATCTGTTCGATCAGCTGCAGGGTGCATCGTATTTCTCAAAAATAGATCTTAGATCCGGTTATCATCAGGTTCAGGTTGCAGAATCAGATATACCGAAGACAGCATTCATGTCATAACCCGTCCTTAACCGTAAGAACGTGTTAGATAACGTATGATTTCATTGCGAGGTATTGACCTCTATATGCGACATTTTTAAAAGAAAAACTGCATATATTATACATTACAAACCATGATTCTTATTTTTGATACAAGCTTTGGACAAAATAAAGATGATTATCGTTTAGCGATAATCTTCGACTTACAAACTTTACAAATGATGATAACAACACGATTTCTAGCATATTTTACAACACAAGTTCTTGGATATGCAGTCTTATTTTTGACACAAATATGCGTACGCAAGATCCTGCTCAAATTCAACATAATGCAGCGGAAACTTCTAATTATCACCTGAGAATAAACATGTTTAAAACGTCAACATAAAGTTGGTGAGATATAGGTTTAGTGCCGGCAGCAATATATATATAGACCACAAGATTTCGTATATAAACAGTTTAATAAAAATATTCTAAGTGGTTGAGCACTTGGTAACCATACTTAACAATTAATCACGTCGCATATTCCCTTTAATATGAAATCTTACTACACTGTACCAAGTGTAGTCACGAAATGAAGTACTGTGCAACCGTTGAATACTGGTCGTCCAGTCCGGTTGGGGTTGTCAAGCCCGATAGATCTATCAACAGGATTCGCGTTTACAATACCGCTGTAAATATTAGTTACCAAGCTACAGGGAAGTATGCCAGTGGTACAACTCAACGTAGAATATATTTTTCAGTTACTTGTGTCCATAACGTAAAACATAAAATACATGTATTCTCATCCCGAAATATTTAGAGTTTAAAAGTGGGACTATATACTCACTTTCGTCTTGAAGATATATATATTTTGACTTGGTCTCCCGGTTGATATCACGAACCTATCCATATATAATATATCAATACCTTTTCTTTTTAAACAACGTCACATATATATACTTGTTATACTTTTAATACTTTTTATAATTCCTTAGTCCGTAGTTAGCAGTTCGTTGTTAGTAATTCAATTTTAATGGTTCATATTTAGATGTTTAATAAACCCCCAACGAAATAAATAAAACCCCCAACGTATATGTATTGGTCGAGATTAATCTTGACCCACGGTACCGGTGTTGTCAAATGACGTGTTGCGTACATAAAGTACCGGTGTTGTCAAATGACGTGTTGCGTACAAACATGGGATCTTATGATTAATCTTCTCGTGTTGTTTACGGGTGATCCTGAACCATATAAAATTGAATTATGAGTACATATATATAAAATATCATGTTATCTTAAAAAGATGTGATTTATTTTAATTTTCTCCAATTAGTCCCGAAGTTAAACTAGTCTTGGATAGCCAATTTTGTTTCGGTCATAGTTTCTTCGTTACAACTCCGTTTTCGTTGATTCAACTTGCCATCTCCTTGGATCGAGTTCCTCTTTAAGACTATGAACTGTAAATATCTTAGTTTGTATTCAAAATCACACGGCATAGGTGAAACTTTAGTGAAACTTATGAAGTTAAACCTTTTCCTTTATGTAGGCAACCTTAAATGATTATTTTTCTAAAAATACTTATACTTTGAATTAAATCATGAAATTTTTATGTGTTACCATATTCATAGTAAAAATCATTTTTCCAGAACATAAACCTTCAATTCAAAGTTTAAGATGGTTTTTAATTATCCAACCCAAAACAGCCCCCGGTTACACTCCGACGTCGTAAAAACAGTTTTTAAGGTGTTCTTTGAAAAACCAAGTTATACCTTGTTAAATTAGCATATATTTAAGTTATATTACAGGTCTTGAAGTATTTTAAAAGTTAAGTTAGAAGGATCTATTTAGTTTGCAAACAAGTTTGAAAACATTCAAACTATGTTCTTGTTGTTAAAATTGTATACCACAAAATATGATAGCTATATATATATGAATCGAATAAGGTTATGAACATAGATACTACCTCAAGTTCCTTGGACAAGGTTTCTGTAAAAGAGGAGTAAGAACCTAGAACCAAAAGGGTGATGGAATTGGATGAAAGATTGGAAGTAAGTTTGTGTTCTTGGAAGGATTTCTTGAAGTGTTTTTGTAAGGTTTTCTTATGAGATTTAAGTGTTGTTTTTGAAGCTAAATGATGGAGAAAATGCTTGGAGATGATCAAGTATGAAGTTAAGAGTATTTTGAGAGAGAAATGGAAGTGTAAGTATGAGAAAATGGGGTGAAGAAATGGTGTGCATGCATAAAAACGTTTTTAGGTTATAAAGGAAAAAAAAGATACCTAACTTTGTTTTCTTGCTAAATAATTCATGCTACTTGACAAATGGTTGGTTCCACATGTTTCTTAATCATTTAAGGCTGCTAAGGAGCAGATTTTTATTGGTATATACCAATAGTAAATACATCTAGAAGCTGCGTATGATACGAGTACATATACTCTAGATATACGTATAGAAATTTTGTGAAAAATGGAATGAGGATTCAAACATAGCTATCTTTTGTGAATACACTTATATGGTTTTATGTATTTAAGTTCTTAAAAGTGATTAAATTCATTACTTATACGATATATGTATAAACATTATAGGTCATAAGTATTTAAGTCAAATAACGTTGCGTATGGTTATCGTTTTGAAAACTTAAGTTAGTAGTTTCAAAATATACATATAACTTATTGTTATTAATACAAAATGAGATATTAAAACATTCTTAGATCATGTTAAATATGTATATATACATATATATACACAAACGTATAATTATCATATGTTATATAGTTCGTGATATTATCGGTCAAACTAGACGGTCAAACGTTGTGTAAAACTCTTTTCAAAAACATAAATCTCAACAATTTGGATTGCTTATCATGTTGGTAAGGTTTAATTTATGTAAATATTAATCTTACAAGTATAGAATGATCGAAAAAGTGCGGGTCATTACAGTACCTACCCGTTAAATAAATTTCGTCCCGAAATTTTAAAATTGTACCTATTTTGCGTCATCGGGAAACAAGTGTGGATACTTTTGTTTCATTTGATCCTCTCGTTCCCAAGTAAACTCGGGACCCCTTCGAGCATTCCAACGAACCTTAACGATCGGTATGTTGCTCTGCTTGAGCCGTTTAACTTCACGATCCATGATTTCGATTGGTTCTTCGATGAATTGTAGTTTCTCGTCGACATGGATTTCTTCAAGAGGAATGGTGAGGTCTTCCTTTGCAAGACACTTCTTAAGGTTTGAGACGTGAAAGGTATTATGTACTCCGGCGAGTTGTTGCGGTAACTCAAGTCGATAAGCTACCGGTCCAATGCGTTCGATGATCTTGAACGGGCCTACATACCTTGGGTTTAGTTTACCCCTTTTTCCAAAACGTATTACACCTTTCCAAGGTGACACCTTTAACATAACCATGTCACCGATCTGAAACTCTAATGGTTTCCTTCGAACATCGGCGTAGCTCTTTTGGCGACTACGGGCTGTTTTCAATCTCTCCTTGATTTGTACTATCTTCTCAGTCGTTTCGTGTATGATCTCGGGACCAGTTAATTGTCGATCTCCTACTTCATTCCAACAAATTGGAGATCTACACTTCCTTCCGTACAATGCTTCGAATGGCGCAGCTTTAATGCTCGCATGATAACTATTATTATACGAGAATTCTGCTAATGGTAGATATTTATCCCATCCGTTTCCAAAATCGATCACACATGCCCTGAGCATGTCTTCAAGAGTCTGAATCGTTCTTTCACTCTGCCCGTCGGTTTGCGGATGATACGCGGTACTCATATCCAAACGAGTTCCTAGGGCCTCCTGTAGTGATTGCCAGAACTTTGATGTAAATCTACTATCACGATCGGATATAATGGAAATAGGTATTCCATGCCTTGAAACAACTTCCTTTATATACAATCGTAATAGTTTCTCCATTCTATCCGTTTCCTTTATAGGCAAGAAGTGTGCAGACTTGGTGAGACGATCAACAATCACCCAAATGGTGTCGTATCCCCAGGCAGTCTTTGGTAACTTCGTGATGAAATCCATGGTAATACCATCCCATTTCCATTCTGGGATTTCTGGTTGTTGAAGTAACCCTGACGGCTTCTGGTGTTCAGCTTTGACTTTGGAACAAGTTAAACATTCCCCAACATATGTTGCAACGTCTGTCTTTAAATTAGGCCACCAATAATGTGTCTTAAGATCTTGGTACATCTTTCCAACTCCAGGATGTATCGAGTATCTTGTCTTATGTGCCTCATTTAATATCAACTTCCTTAATCCACCCAACTTCGGTACCCAAATACGATTTGCAAAATATCGAATTCCATCTTCCCGCATAACGAGTTGCTTCTCATACTTCTTCATTATTTCATTTCCTATATTTTATTTAGTAAGTGCTTCTCGTTGAACTTCTTTGATTTGTGAGTTGAGATTCATGCGAATTTTTATGTTCATCGCTCGTACTCGAATTGGTTCTCGTTCCTTTCTGCTTAAAGCATCGGCCACCACGTTCGCCTTCCCGGGATGATAACGAATTTCACAATCATAGTCGTTTATTAACTCGACCCACCTACGTTGTCTCATGTTCAGCTGTTTCTGATCAAAAATATGTTGAAGGCTTTTATGATCAGTAAACACAGTGCATTTAACCCCATACAAGTAGTGTCTCCATATCTTCAATGCAAACACGACTGCTCCCAGTTCTAGATCATGCGTCGTATAATTCCGCTCGTGAATCTTCAATTGTCGGGATGCGTATGCAATAACTTTCTTTCGTTGCATAAGAACGCAACCAAAACCTTGTCGCGAAGCGTCACAATATATTTCAAAATCATCGTTCCCTTCTGGTAACGATAAAATAGGCGCCGTAGTAAACTTCTTCTTTAGTAATTGAAATGCACTCTCCTGCTCAGAAGTCCATTCATATTTCTTCCCTTTTTGCGTTAACGCTGTCAACGGCTTAGCTATTCGGGAAAAATCTTGAATAAACCTTCTATAATAACCGGCTAAACCCAAAAATTGGCGTATCTGCGTTGGTGTCTTAGGAGTCTCCCATTTTTCAATGGCTTCAATTTTTGCTGGATCAACCTGAATTCCTTTGCTACTAACAACGTGGCCAAGAAATTGCACTTCTTTCAACCAGAAAGCACATTTAGAAAATTTAGCATATAGCTGTTCTTTTCTCAACAACTCTAATATCAACCTTAAATGCTGCTCATGCTCTTGCTCACTCTTGGAATAGATAAGAATATCATCAATGAAAACGATAACAAACTTATCTAAATATGGACTACAAACTCGATTCATGAGGTCCATGAATACAGCTGGCGCATTTGTCAACCCAAACGGCATGACCAAAAATTCGTAATGACCATAACGTGCCCGAAAAGCAGTTTTCGGAATGTCCTCTTCTTTGACACGTAATTGATGATAGCCCGACCTTAAGTCAATTTTTGAGTACACACATGATCCTTGGAGTTGATCAAATAAGTCGTCAATTCTCGGTAGTGGATACCGATTCTTGATAGTTAACTTATTTAATTCACGATAATCTATACACATCCTAAAAGATCCATCTTTCTTTTTAACAAATAGAATCGGAGCTCCCCACGGTGAAGTACTTGGTCGTATGAATCCATGATCCAGTAATTCTTTTAACTGACTCTGAAGTTCTTTTAACTCGGACGGTGCAAGTCTATATGGAGCACGAGCCACTGGTGCAGCTCCTGGTACTAAATCTATTTGAAATTCTACAGATCTAAATGGAGGTAATCCCGGCAACTTTTCCGGAAAGACTTCAGGAAAATCTCTTGCCACAGGCACGTCATTGATGCTCTTCACTTTTTCCTTTGTTTCGACTTTATTAACATGTGCTAAGATAGCATAGCACCCTTTCTTCAAGCACTTTTGAGCTTTCAAATAACTAATGAGTTTTAGCTTTGAGTTACCCTTCTCTCCATAAATCATTACTGGCGTTTTATCCTTACGAGGAATGCGAATTGCCTTCTTGGCGCACACAACTTCAGCTCCTATTTTGGACATCCAGTCCATGCCGACTATTACATCAAAACTTCCTAATTCTACGGGTATCAAGTCAATTTTAAACGTTTCTCCGGCTAAATTTATTTTACAATCACGGCAAATTTTATCGGCTTTAATTAGTTTACCATTAGCTAACTCAATCATGTACTTAGCATCGAGAGTTAATGATGAACAATTCAATTTAGCGTGAAAGTCTCTACACACGTAACTTCTATCAGCACCAGTATCAAATATAATAGATGCGGATAAGTTATTAATGGTAAACGTACCCGTAACAAGCTCCGGGTCTTCACATGCCTCTCTAGCATTAATAACAAATGCTCTTCCACGTGCAGGTCCGATATTCTTCTCTGGATTCGGGCACTGGCTCTTATAGTGACCTTGTTTTCCACACCCAAAACAAGTAATGGTAGCCAAAGCAGTTCTATTTGCATTGGTGGCAGGAGTCTTGGTACCATTTGTATTTGTAACGAGAGCCCTACAATCTTCAGCAAGATGACCCTTTCGATTATATTTGTTGCATACCACATTACAGTAACCAGAGTGATGTTTGTGGCATCGGTTGCATAAAGGATTTTGTCCTTTATAACCAAAGCTTAAGCCACTACCCGTACCTTGCGTGTTTTCTTGTTTCTTAAAAGATTGTTGTTGGTTACCTCGATCATAATTTCCATTCCACTTTCTTTTGTTACCTGATACCTTCACATCAGTATTGGATACTTTCTTATCCATGATGACCTGATCCATTAGCTCGTTTGCCATGGTTATAGCTTCATGAATTGTCTTAGGTTTCGATGCTGTAACATTTGCCTTGACCTTTTTGGGCAAACCATCTTTGTACATTTCAATCTTCCGTTCTTCGGTTGGAACCAATTCAGGACATAGCAAAACTAATTCCATGAATCGCTGATTGTAGTTGGTGATTTCAGTACCAATAACCTTCAGACTTCGTAACTCATCTTCCAACTTCCTAACCTCGTTCCTTGGACAATATTCGTTGATTAACATTGTTTTGAATTCTTCCCACGGAGTATCATAAGCTACATCTCCTCCTACAGCCTTCACATAATTTTTCCACCACGTGAGTGCACTATCTTGTAAAGTGCACGATGCGTATTTGGTCATGTCCTTTTCAACACAACCACTGATTTTGAACACAGTTTCCATCTTTTCTATCCACCGGGTTAAACCGATCGGTCCTTCTGTTCCACTGAATGACGAGGGCTTGCAAGCTTGAAAAGTTTTGTAAGTGCGCCCCACACGAGGATTTGGGTTAACTGCAGCACCTCTTGCAGCCTCGACCCATAACATTCTGTCGTTCACTCGCTGATTGATGAGTTCCTGGATTTCTTGTTCCGTCATTCGGTTCAATCGCGCCATATTCTTCTATAAGAATGAAAATAAAATAATTATTCACATGGAATATTATAGATGTAGTGTATATTTACAGTACATTATAGCTTATTAATAATATGAACCAGGTATTATTATAAAAGCCTTTTCTTCTTATTAGCATTTTATAATTATATCTAGGGTAGTACCTACCCGTTAATGTCCATACTTAATAGCTTAGTACAGAATCAATTACTACCATCTAAATAATACTTAACCATGGAAAATTATTGCATTTCACACTTCACTATTTTACATATGCTTATCTTACATCGAACATTAAGCAAACCACACTAATAATATTATACAAAACATTATATGATCCCATGGTTTAATACGGCAGCGCATCGTTTGGTCTATTTTCTAGGACGTTTAGGTTCAAAGAATCGCTTAACGCTTATCCTGGCTGTCTGCCTATATTTTGGCTGTGGGACTGAAGAACTGGATGCCGGGATAGAACGAATAGGAATAGCGGGAATAGGGGTGGTAGTGTCTAGTGGAGTTGGTGCCACATCATCCTTATTAAACTCAGGATTTGAATTTTCTAATTCATTAGCCTTTCGTTTCTTTCCTAGTTCGAACTCTTCTTTTGTAATTTCCTGTATTTCTTCCTCGGGTTCACTTTCCTCCTCGGGTTCACTTTCCTCCTCGGGTTCACTTTCCTCCTCGGGTTCACTTTCCGGGTTCTCTATAGTCGGTTCATCCGGAATTTGTGAGTCTTCCCCAAAGATATTATTTTCGTCATCGGATAGGTTAATGACTGGAACACCATCTGAAGATTCTGGTTCGGAGTCGCTGAATGTGATAACAAGTTTTGAGCCCGACATCTATCACACAACAACTAACCCATTAGTACTACATAATATTTACATATAAATTTTAACCAACAATGATAAGCAATGGTTTTTAAATCAGACCCGGTCAAAGTCCAGACTTACTAATGTATCCTAACGACTTATCAGTTAGACACACTAATGCAAACCTGGTTCGCTAAGACCACCGCTCTGATACCACATGTCATAACCCGTCCTTAATCGTAAGAACGTGTTAGATAACGTATGATTTCATTGCGAGGTATTGACCTCTATATGCGACATTTTTAAAAGAAAAACTGCATATATTATACATTACAAACCATGATTCTTATTTTTGATACAAGCTTTGGACAAAATAAAGATGATTATCGTTTAGCGATAATCTTCGACTTACAAACTTTACAAATGATGATAACAACACGATTTCTAGCATATTTTACAACACAAGTTCTTGGATATGCAGTCTTATTTTTGACACAAATATGCGTACGCAAGATCCTGCTCAAATTCAACATAATGCAGCGGAAACTTCTAATTATCACCTGAGAATAAACATGTTTAAAACGTCAACATAAAGTTGGTGAGATATAGGTTTAGTGCCGGCAGCAATATATATATAGACCACAAGATTTCGTATATAAACAGTTTAATAAAAATATTCTAAGTGGTTGAGCACTTGGTAACCATACTTAACAATTAATCACGTCGCATATTCCCTTTAATATGAAATCTTACTACACTGTACCAAGTGTAGTCACGAAACGAAGTACTGTGCAACCGTTGAATACTGGTCGTCCAGTCCGGTTGGGGTTGTCAAGCCCGATAGATCTATCAACAGGATTCGCGTTTACAATACCGCTGTAAATATTAGTTACCAAGCTACAGGGAAGTATGCCAGTGGTACAACTCAACGTAGAATATATTTTTCAGTTACTTGTGTCCATAACGTAAAACATAAAATACATGTATTCTCATCCCGAAATATTTAGAGTTTAAAAGTGGGACTATATACTCACTTTCGTCTTGAAGATATATATATTTTGACTTGGTCTCCCGGTTGATATCACGAACCTATCCATATATAATATATCAATACCTTTTCTTTTTAAACAACGTCACATATATATACTTGTTATACTTTTAATACTTTTTATAATTCCTTAGTCCGTAGTTAGCAGTTCGTTGTTAGTAATTCAATTTTAATGGTTCATATTTAGATGTTTAATAAACCCCCAACGAAATAAATAAAACCCCCAACGTATATGTATTGGTCGAGATTAATCTTGACCCACGGTACCGGTGTTGTCAAATGACGTGTTGCGTACATAAAGTACCGGTGTTGTCAAATGACGTGTTGCGTACAAACATGGGATCTTATGATTAATCTTCTCGTGTTGTTTACGGGTGATCCTGAACCATATAAAATTGAATTATGAGTACATATATATAAAATATCATGTTATCTTAAAAAGATGTGATTTATTTTAATTTTCTCCAATTAGTCCCGAAGTTAAACTAGTCTTGGATAGCCAATTTTGTTTCGGTCATAGTTTCTTCGTTACAACTCCGTTTTCGTTGATTCAACTTGCCATCTCCTTGGATCGAGTTCCTCTTTAAGACTATGAACTGTAAATATCTTAGTTTGTATTCCAAATCACACGGCATAGGTGAAACTTTAGTGAAACTTATGAAGTTAAACCTTTTCCTTTATGTAGGCAACCTTAAATGATTATTTTTCTAAAAATACTTATACTTTGAATTAAATCATGAAATTTTTATGTGTTACCATATTCATAGTAAAAATCATTTTTCCAGAACATAAACCTTCAATTCAAAGTTTAAGATGGTTTTTAATTATCCAACCCAAAACAGCCCCCGGTTACACTCCGACGTCGTAAAAATAGTTTTTAAGGTGTTCTTTGAAAAACCAAGTTATACCTTGTTAAATTAGCATATATTTAAGTTATATTACAGGTCTTGAAGTATTTTAAAAGTTAAGTTAGAAGGATCTATTTAGTTTGCAAACAAGTTTGAAAACATTCAAACTATGTTCTTGTTGTTAAAATTGTATACCACAAAATATGATAGCTATATATATATGAATCGAATAAGGTTATGAACATAGATACTACCTCAAGTTCCTTGGACAAGGTTTCTGTAAAAGAGGAGTAAGAACCTAGAACCAAAAGGGTGATGGAATTGGATGAAAGATTGGAAGTAAGTTTGTGTTCTTGGAAGGATTTCTTGAAGTGTTTTTGTAAGGTTTTCTTATGAGATTTAAGTGTTGTTTTTGAAGCTAAATGATGGAGAAAATGCTTGGAGATGATCAAGTATGAAGTTAAGAGTATTTTGAGAGAGAAATGGAAGTGTAAGTATGAGAAAATGGGGTGAAGAAATGGTGTGCATGCATAAAAACGTTTTTAGGTTATAAAGGAAAAAAAAGATACCTAACTTTGTTTTCTTGCTAAATAATTCATGCTACTTGACAAATGGTTGGTTCCACATGTTTCTTAATCATTTAAGGCCGCTAAGGAGCAGATTTTTATTGGTATATACCAATAGTAAATACATCTAGAAGCTGCGTATGATACGAGTACATATACTCTAGATATACGTATAGAAATTTTGTGAAAAATGGAATGAGGATTCAAACATAGCTATCTTTTGTGAATACACTTATATGGTTTTATGTATTTAAGTTCTTAAAAGTGATTAAATTCATTACTTATACGATATATGTATAAACATTATAGGTCATAAGTATTTAAGTCAAATAACGTTGCGTATGGTTATCGTTTTGAAAACTTAAGTTAGTAGTTTCAAAATATACATATAACTTATTGTTATTAATACAAAATGAGATATTAAAACATTCTTAGATCATGTTAAATATGTATATATACATATATATACACAAACGTATAATTATCATATGTTATATAGTTCGTGATATTATCGGTCAAACTAGACGGTCAAACGTTGTGTAAAACTCTTTTCAAAAACATAAATCTCAACAATTTGGATTGCTTATCATGTTGGTAAGGTTTAATTTATGTAAATATTAATCTTACAAGTATAGAATGATCGAAAAAGTGCGGGTCATTACAATTCAGAACTAGATATGGGCATTACGAGTTCTTGGTTATGCCATTCGGGTTGACGAATGCTCCAGCAGTCTTCATAGATCTGATGAACAGGGTTTGTAAACCATATTTAGATCAGTTTGTTATTGTGTTTATCGACGATATATTGGTATATTCAAAGACAGAAGCTGATCATGCGACACATCTTCGATTAGTGTTAGAGTTGTTAAAGAAAGAGCAGTTATACGCTAAGTTCTCGAAGTGTGAGTTTTGGCTTCGAGAGGTGCAGTTTCTGGGTCATGTTATTTGTGAGGCAGGTATTAAAGTGGATCCGTCAAAAATAGAAGCGGTAATGGGTTGGAATTCGCCGAAGACGCCGACAGAAGTTAAGAGTTTTTTGGGTCTTGCGGGTTATTATCACCGATTTATAAAAGATTTTTCTAATATAGCGGGTCCGATGACCAAATTGACTAGAAAGGATGTAAGTTTCCGATGGGGAGATCAACAGGAACATGCTTTTCAGACTCTGAAACAGTTGTTGTGTCAGGCTCCAGTGTTAGCATTGCCAGAGCGTTCAGATGACTTTATGGTTTATTGTGATGCGTCATTTGCCGGGTTGGGATGTGTACTGATGCAGAGAGATAAAGTTATCGCGTACGCTTCTCATCAGTTAAAGACACATGAACGTAACTATTCGGTTCATGATTTAGAAATGGCTGCAGTGGTATTTGCGTTGAAGCTTTGGAGACATTACTTATATGGTACAAAGTGTGTAATATGTACAGATCATAAGAGCCTCCAGCATATTTTCACGCAGAAAGAACTGAATATGCGACAGAGACGGTGGATAGAACTTATCAAAGACTATGATTGTGAAATAAAGTACCATCCGGGTAAAGCAAATGTCGTAGCAGATGCGTTAAGTCGTAAAAAGTCTGATGAGAATGTGAAATTTCTGCGTTTGAGTATAACTTCAGATTTGATTGATCAACTACGAACAGTTCAAGCCTGTGCTTTGGAGGATGAACATATTAAATCTGAACTTATGACTAAACGAAAATTTGACCTAATTGATGATTCTCGTGGACTTAAGACTTTAAATAACCGTATTTGGGTGCCTATGCTTGGAGACTTGAGGGATTTGATCATAACTGAAGCTCATAAATCTAGATTGACAGTACATCCAGGCAGTAGTAAGATATATCATGACCTTAAATCTATGTATTGGTGGCCGACCATGAAATCAGACATCGCTCATTTTGTTGAAAAGTGTCATATTTGGCGCAAGTGAATGCAGAACACCGGAAACCGTATGGTTCGTTGCGTCAGTTACAGATTCCAGAGTGGAAATGGGAGCATATCACGATGGATTTTGTGACAAAATTACCTAGAACTCAGAGAAAACACGATATGATTTGGGAAGTAGTTAATCGTTTGACCAAGAGTGCTCATTTTCTTGCTACTCGTGAGACAGCGTCATTAAGCGAACTTGCTGATTTATATGTGAAGGAGATAACTAGTCGTCATGGTGTGCCATTATCTATTGTGTTAGACAGGGATTCTAGATTTGTGTCGAACTTCTGAAATAGTCTACAACATAATCTTGGTACACGTGTGAATTTGAGTACAGCTTATCATCCTCAGACAGATGGTCAGAGTGAACGAACGATACAGACGTTAGAGGATATGTTAAGAGCATGTGTATTAGAATATGGTGGTTCGTGGGATACACATTTGCCGTTGGTTGAATTTGTGTATAATAATTCTTATCATTCGAGCATAGGAATGCCGCCTTATGAAATGTTGTATGGCCGTCGTTGCAGAACTCCGACTTGTTGGTTAGAAGCTGGAGAGAAACAGTTTGCTGGTCCCGAAATTGTTCAAATGACAGCCGAAAAAGTTGCTATTGTGCGAGAAAAGTTGAAAGCCGCCAGAGATAGACAAAAGATGTATGCAGATCCGCGTAGACGTCCGGTAACCTTTAGTGTGGGTGATCGCGTGTATTTGAAAGTTTCACCATGTAAAGGGGTTATCAGATTCGGTAAACGTGGTAAGCTTGCACCAATGTACATTGGGCCGTTTCCAATTAGTGAGATTCTGAATGATCAAACAGTGGTACTGGATCTTCCGCCAGAGTTAGCTGGTATTCATAATACCTTCAACGTGTGTTATTTGCGTAAGTGTAAGGTCGATGACGAGACACAGATCGTACCGCTAGTAGATTTGAAAATTGATTTGAGTAAGAAGTTTTTTGAGGAACCTATCCGAGTGGTCGACAAAAAGATTACTAACTTAAGAAGGAAAGAAATCCCGATGGTTTTGGCAGAATGGAAGCACAGTTTAGGGTCTAACTTGACGTGGGAGACAGAAGAGTTGATGAAGACCTGTTACCCTCATCTGATTGACCAAGACTAGATTCCGAGGACGGAATCTCTTTAAGGGGGTGGATTTGTAACAGACTGAAACCGGGGTTAGAAGTAAGATTACTTAATTGCCCTTAGGTTTATATTTGTGGTTAAAATATGCTTTTATTTTAATAAAATGTTTATTATTAATTGATTAGTTGGTTAAGACCAGTTTGTGACAAGGGTCACAGAGATGGTTTGTTTGTTAAATTAGGACTCCGTTAGGGTTGCCAAATTAAGTGCGAAAGATATTAGATAACTGATAAATACCCGTGTGTTGTGGGGTATGGGTTTTAATACCATCTTAATAGTGTAAACTGCTTCCTTCTTCTCATTTCTAGAGAATTCTCAAAACTAGTACGTACCAAACTCTTTCACTCTCAAACCCTAATCTAATCCAAGTCACAAATTGAATTAAGAGGCTTTAGGATCTGAATCTTATCATCCTTGTGATCATTTATCCAGGTTAGCTTGCTTGAATTCGTGCTTTAATTTATAGAAATTGGGTTTTGGGTGTAAAGTGGGTTTTTGATGAAATTGAGCTTGAATCTTCATGTTTTGTGTTTGTAGTGCATAATTGATGTTAGTAATAGTTGCTATATAGTTTATTTGATCTAATTATGCTGTGAATTGAGCAAGAACTTGTTAAAAATGATGAATTGTGTGTTAGAACTTGAGTTTATGATAAAATGGGTATTTTGGGATGAATTAATCCCAAATCTTGATTGTAAATGATAGATTTTGATGTTTATAGTTAGGAAAAGTGTTTATGTATGATTGGTATGTTTCTTTATGCTTGAATTTGGACTATAAACCTTGAAATCGAGTTTTTTTGGCTTAAAATCACCAAATCAGCGAAACTAATGGTGAAGAAGAAGCTGCTCGAAAAACTCGCTCGAAAACAGTGCTCGAAACTCGCTCGAAAACAGTGCTCGAAACTCGCTGGAAAACAATGCTCGAAACTCGCTCGAAAACAGTGCTCGAGAACCTTCTGCTCGAAAACATGTTACTGCTCGAAAAACTCGAGTCGCTCGAAAAACTCGATCTGCTCGAAAAACTCGATTTGCTCGAAAAACTCGAATTTGTTCGAGAACCCCATGTTGCTCGAAAACCTTGCCTGTTATGTGAATATTTTCCGTTGAATGTAAATTTGTGTATTAATACTTGGATATAATACTAACTTGAGATATTATGTGATGATTCACAAGTGATAAACAAAAAGGTGAAGGCTCAGAAAGATTAGACCTCTGAGAACCTTCAGTTGCGGGTAATCGGTGAGTGGGTCTATCTCCGGATAGAGTATTAAGTAGCTGACACGCTACTTGTTCAGACTCTTTATGTAGTGACCCGAACTTTTCCATGTTTATATATATTAATTGAGATTGATATTTACATGATTAAATGTTTCCAACATGTTAAGTAATCAAACTTGTTAAGACTTGATTAATTGAAATATGTTTCATATAGACAATTGACCACCCAAGTTGACCGGTGATTCACGAACGTTAAAACTTGTAAAAACTATGTGATGACATATATATGGATATATATATAGTTAACATGATACTATGATAAGTAAACATATCATTAAGTATATTAACAATGAACTACATATGTAAAAACAAGACTACTAACTTAATGATTTTTAAACGAGACATATATGTAACGATTATCGTTGTAAAGACATTTAATGTATATATATCATATTAAGAGATATTCATACATGATAATATCATGATAATATAATAATTTAAAATCTCATTTGATATTATAAACATTGGGTTAACAACATTTAACAAGATCGTTAACCTAAAGGTTTCAAAACAACACTTACATGTAACGACTAACGATGACTTAACGACTCAGTTAAAATGTATATACATGTAGTGTTTTAATATGTATTTATACACTTTTGAAAGACTTCAATACACTTATCAAAATACTTCTACTTAACAAAAATACTTACAATTACATCCTCGTTCAGTTTCATCAACAATTCTACTCGTATGCACCCGTATTCGTACTCGTACAATACACAGCTTTTAGATGTATGTACTATTGGTATATACACTCTAATGATCAGCTCTTAGCAGCCCATGTGAGTCACCTAACACATGTGGGAACCATCATTTGGCAACTAGTATGAAATATCTCATAAAATTACAAAAATATGAGTAATCATTCATGACTTATTTACATGAAAACAAAATTACATATCCTTTATATCTAATCCATACACCAACGACCAAAAACACCTACAAACACTTTCATTCTTCAATTTTCTTCATCTAATTGATCTCTCTCAAGTTCTATCTTCAAGTTCTAAGTGTTCTTCATAAATTCCAAAAGTTCTAGTTTCATAAAATCAAGAATACTTTCAAGTTTGCTAGCTCACTTCCAATCTTGTAAGGTGATCATCCAACCTCAAGAAATCTTTGTTTCTTACAGTAGGTTATCATTCTAATACAAGGTAATAATCATATTCAAACTTTGGTTCAATTTCTATAACTATAACAATCTTATTTCAAGTGATGATCTTACTTGAACTTGTTTTCGTGTCATGATTCTGCTTCAAGAACTTCGAGCCATCCAAGGATCCATTGAAGCTAGATCCATTTTTCTCTTTTCCAGTAGGTTTATCCAAGGAAATTAAGGTAGTAATGATGTTCATAACATCATTCGATTCATACATATAAAGCTATCTTATTCGAAGGTTTAAACTTGTAATCACTAGAACATAGTTTAGTTAATTCTAAACTTATTCGCAAACAAAAGTTAATCCTTCTAACTTGACTTTTAAAATCAACTAAACACATGTTCTATATCTATATGATATGCTAACTTAATGATTTAAAACCCGGAAACACGAAAAACACCGTAAAACCGGATTTACGCCGTCGTAGTAACACCGCGGGCTGTTTTGGGTTAGTTAATTAAAAACTATGATAAACTTTGATTTAAAAGTTTTTATTCTGAGAAAATGATTTTTATTATGAACATGAAACTATATCCAAAAATTATGGTTAAACTCAAAGTGGAAGTATGTTTTCTAAAATGGTCATCTAGACGTCGTTCTTTCGACTGAAATGACTACCTTTACAAAAATGACTTGTAACTTATTTTTCCGACTATAAACCTATACTTTTTCTGTTTAGATTCATAAAATATAGTTCAATATAAAATCATAGCAATTTGATTCACTCAAAACGGATTTAAAATGAAGAAGTTATGGGTAAAACAAGATTGGATAATTTTTCTCATTTTAGCTACGTGAAAAATGGTAACAAATCTATTCCAACCATAACTTAATCAACTTGTATTGTATATTATGTAATCTTGAGATACCATAGACACGTATACAATGTTTCGACCTATCATGTCGACACATCTATATATATTTCGGAACAACCATAGACACTCTATATGTGAATGTTGGAGTTAGCTATACAGGGTTGAGGTTGATTCCAAAATATATATAGTTTGAGTTGTGATCAATACAGAGATACGTATACACTGGGTCGTGGATTGATTCAAGATAATATTTATCGATTTATTTCTGTACATCTAACTGTGGACAACTAGTTGTAGGTTACTAACGAGGACAGCTGACTTAATAAACTTAAAACATCAAAATATATTAAAAGTGTTGTAAATATATTTTGAACATACTTTAATATATATGTATATATTGTTATAGGTTCGTGAATCAACAGTGGCCAAGTCTTACTTCCCGACGAAGTAAAAATCTGTGAAAGTGAGTTATAGTCCCACTTTTAAAATCTAATATTTTTGGGATGAGAATACATGCAGGTTTTATAAATGATTTACAAAATAGACACAAGTACGTGAAACTACATTCTATGGTTGAATTATCGAAATCGAATATGCCCCTTTTTATTAAGTCTGGTAATCTAAGAATTAGGGAACAGACACCCTAATTGACGCGAATCCTAAAGATAGATCTATTGGGCCTAACAAACCCCATCCAAAGTACCGGATGCTTTAGTACTTCGAAATTTATATCATATCCGAAGGGTGTCCCGGAATGATGGAGATATTCTTATATATGCATCTTGTTATTGTCGGTTACCAGGTGTTCACCATATGAATGATTTTTATCTCTATGTATGGGATGTGTATTGAAATATGAAATCTTGTGGTCTATTGTTACGATTTGATATATATAGGTTAAACCTATAACTCACCAACATTTTTGTTGACGTTTAAAGCATGTTTATTCTCAGGTGAATATTAAGAGCTTCCGCTGTTGCATACTAAAATAAGGACAAGATTTGGAGTCCATGTTTGTATGATATTGTGTAAAAACTGCATTCAAGAAACTGATTTCGATGTAACATATTTGTATTGTAAACCATTATGTAATGGTCGTGTGTAAACAGGATATTTTAGATTATCATTATTTGATAATCTACGTAAAGCTTTTTAAACCTTTATTTATGAAATAAAGGTTATGGTTTGTTTTAAAAATGAATGCAGTCTTTGAAAAACGTCTCATATAGAGGTCAAAACCTCGCAACGAAATCAATTAATATGGAACGTTTTTAATCAATAAGAACGGGACATTTCAGTTGGTATCAGAGCGTTGGTCTTAGAGAACCAGAATTTTGCATTAGTGTGTCTTATCGAGTTTGTTAGGATGCATTAGTGAGTCTGGACTTCGACCGTGTTTACTTGAAAAATGATTGCTTAACAAATTTTGTTGGAAACTATATATTTTTAACATGTGAATATTATGTGATATATTAATCTCTTAACGCGTTTGATATTATGTGATAGATGTCTACCTCTAGAACAAGTCCCATTGACTCACCTAATAATAATGAAGAGTCAACTGTAAATTGGAATGATTCGTGGACTGATTCACAAGTTCCCGAAGAGGAACCGGAAGAAGAGTCGGAACCGGAAGAAGAATCGGAACCGGAAGAAGAATCGGAACCGGATGAAGAAATAGAACCGGTGGGGGAAATAATAAAACGGTTAAGTAAAAGAAAATCCTCAACCAACCGACCAAGGTTAATTATGGTCAATGGTGTTTCCGCCAAGGAAGCAAAATATTGGGAGGATTACCAATTCTCCGATGAATCGGATTCCGACGAGAATTCTGATGATGTTATAGAAATTACCCCAACTGAATTTAAAAAGGCAAAAGAAAATAATAAGGGAAAGGGCATAAAAATAGAGAAATCTAATTCCAACCCCGATGAACTTTATATGTATCGTCAACCCCCGAAGTCCTTAAGTTGTAACAATGACCCGGGAACCTCTAAACCACCAGGTTTTTCTAAACCAATGTGGACAACGACGGCTCGTATTAGGGGAACATCATATATCCCTAGAAACTTGGCAAAACGAACCAAAACCGAAGAAGAAGAAACGAGCGAGTCGGAATAAGATAGTTGTATTCGTGTGGTGTAATATATGTAATATAGTGTTCTTATGCTTTATGATATATGTAAAAATTGCTTGTATTAATAAGTATTTTTTTTATGAAACTAACTCTTGTCTATTTTACAGTTTAAAAACACAAAATGGATAGACAACCCAATATTTTAAGAGACCTACCCGGAGACATGATTGATGAAATCTTGTCTAGAGTCGGCCAGAATTCTTCGGCACAACTATTTAAGGCGAGATCAGTTTGTAAGACATTCGAAGAACGTTCCAAGAATGTCTTGGTTTATAAGAGACTTTCGTTTGAAAGATGGGGGATATCACATTGGGAAACCCATAAGTTACGATGTGTTTACTTTGACTCATATATTGCGGGGAACCCAAATGCTATTTTACGCAACGGGTTAAGAAATTATTTTGACTCAATATATCCGAATATTGGACTTCGTGATTTAGAAAAAGCGGCTAACATGCAACATAAAGAAGCATGTTATGCTTACGGATTAGTAATGTTCGCTTCTCACCAAAGTGAGAACAAGAACATCGGGCTACAACTATTAAACAAAACGTTTCCACAAGTGACGGAGTCGGTAATTGGGGTAAGAAATGAGGTTTTTAGATTATTACGGGACTGTTGGACATTACGTAACCCTCGTCCCTTTGATGACGTTACAACACGCTGTCTTATCAACGGCCATAACGGTTATGTTGCACAAGACCAAGGATGGGAAGTAGTCCTAGTAAAACCAGAATGCATGACTTGTTTCTGGACGTATGAATTACGTGTCTTTATTGCCTTTGCCGAACGACTTGTGTACTAGCTAGAATTGTCTTCACAACTATCTTGTATCAAAGTTATTGTGTGCTATATTTCATGCTTTATGTAAAATAAGCGGTATTGTAAGTTTGTAAAATATTGTATAAAAGTTTGAACGCGAAATATTATTACAATCAGTTTTTCATATAGAATTGTAGTAGTTGAATTGTATATTAGCTACTAAGTATGAACTTAACGGGTAGGTACTACCCGAATTTAAACTTATAAAATGCTAATATGAAGAAAAAGCTTTTATAAATGAGTTCATATTATGCTACGAAATACTATTAACTACTCTTAATATTCTGTATGATTAACTTGTTCCATTTAACTATTTTGAAGGAAATAGCACCGACTACTCGACACACCGTGAATATGAATGAAGAGGAATTCCGTACTTTTCTAGCTTCAAACATAGCCGCAGTACAGGCTGCGCTACATACCAACAATAACCTTGGATCTAGCAGTACAGGAAATCGTGTAGGATGCACCTACAAAGAATTCACTGCCTGCAAACCTTTGGAATTTGATGGAACCGAAGGACCGATCGGATTGAAACGGTGGACCGAGAAGGTTGAATCGGTGTTTGCCATAAGTAAGTGTACTGAAGAGGACAAAGTGAAGTACGCTACGCATACCTTCACAGGTTCTGCGTTAACATGGTGGAATACCTATCTAGAGCAAGTGGGACAAGATGATGCGTACGCACTACCGTGGTCAGCATTCAAGCACTTGATGAACGAGAAGTACCGTCCCAGAACCGAGGTCAATAAGCTCAAGACAGAACTTAGAGGGTTACGAACCCAAGGATTTGATATTACCACGTATGAAAGACGATTCACAGAATTGTGCCTATTGTGTCCGGGAGCATTCGAAGATGAGGAAGAGAAGATCGACGCGTTTGTGAAAGGATTACCGGAAAGAATCCAAGAAGATATAAGTTCACACGAGCCCGCCTCCATACAACAGGCATGTAGAATGGCTCACAAACTAGTGAACCAGATTGAAGAAAGAATTAAAGAACAGACTGCTGAAGAGGCCAATGTGAAGCAAGTCAAAAGAAAGTGGGAGGAAAACGGTGATAAGAATCACCAATACAACAACAACAGCAATTACAACAATAATCGCAACAATTATCCCAACAATCGCAACATCAATCGCAACTACAACAAACGGCCCAACAACAACAACAACAACTACAACAATCATCCCAACAACAATAATAACCGCAACAACAACAACAATCAGAAGCAGCTATGCCAAAGGTGTGAAAAGAATCACTCGGGGTTCTGCACTAAATTTTGCAACAAGTGTAAAAGAAATGGTCATAGCGCGGCGAAGTGTGAGGTCTACGGACCAGGGGTTAATAGAACGAAAGGAACAAATGGTGTCGGAACGAGTAATGGCGGAGCAAGTAGTGTCGGAGCAAGTTATGCCAATGTAGTTTGTTATAAATGTGGAAAACCAGGCCACATTATTAGAAATTGCCCGAACCAGGAGAACACGAATGGACAAGGTCGTGGAAGAGTTTTCAATATTAATGCGGTAGAGGCACAGGAAGACCCGGAGCTTGTTACGGGTACGTTTCTTATTGACAATAAATCTGCTTACGTTTTATTTGATTCGGGTGCGGATAGAAGCTATATGAGTAGAGATTTTTGTGCTAAATTAAGTTGTCCATTGACGCCTTTGGATAGTAAATTTTTACTCGAATTAGCAAATGGTAAATTAATTTCAGCAGATAATATATGTCGGAATCGAGAAATTAAACTGGTTAGCGAAACATTTAAGATTGATTTGATACCAGTAGAGTTAGGGAGTTTTGATGTGATAATCGGTATGGACTGGTTGAAAGAAGTGAAAGCGGAGATAGTTTGTTACAAAAATGCAATTCGCATTATACGAGAAAAAGGAAAACCCTTAATGGTGTACGGAGAAAAGGGCAACACGAAGCTACATCTTATTAGTAATTTGAAGGCACAAAAACTAATAAGAAAAGGTTGCTATGCTGTTCTAGCACACGTCGAGAAAGTACAAACTGAAGAAAAGAGCATCAATGATGTTCCCGTCGCAAAAGAATTTCCTGATGTATTTCCGAAAGAATTACCGGGATTACCCCCACATCGATCCGTTGAATTTCAAATAGATCTTGTACCAGGAGCTGCACCAATAGCTCGTGCTCCTTACAGACTCGCACCCAGCGAGATGAAAGAACTACAAAGCCAATTACAAGAACTTTTAGAGCGTGGTTTCATTCGACCAAGCACATCACCGTGGGGAGCTCCTGTTTTGTTTGTCAAGAAGAAAGATGGTACATTCAGGTTGTGTATCGACTACCGAGATTTGAACAAACTTACCATCAAGAACCGCTACCCACTACCGAGAATCGATGACTTATTTGATCAACTACAAGGCTCGTCTGTTTATTCAAAGATTGACTTACGTTCCGGATTGATAGTATTTCATGTGCCCGAGAGACATATTAATTAATGTGGCCAATATGTTATGATCCAAGTCGGGTCATACCCAATAACAAGCCGACAACACTTTAAGAGTATTTGTTTTAATGAATGGATCTTTAAAATAAATACTAGACACTTAGACTTTAGAAATTGGTTTTCTAAAGATAAATTTGCTTGAAATAATTATTTGGATAATTATAAATATAAGTTTAATTTCATTATATGATTAAACTTATTTGTGTGTAATGATTTTATAAAGTGGTTATAAAATTAATATGTATGTACAAGGAACATACATGGCTTTGTATATATTTATAAGAGGCTTATAATATATACATAAAGTGCAAGTAATATATGTGCATTTACATATTATAAAAGGCTTATAATATATAGTAATGTGCATGTATATTTAAAAAGGTGCATGTATATAATTAACTAGCAAAATAATGGGCATGCAAAATACAAGAATACAAGTAATAATATTCAAAATTCAAATTAAAGGATGCATGCTTGGTGGGTGGCGGTTTTAAGAACCCAAGACAAGCCACCCATGCTAGTCTTGGTTCTTGTATTTTGCTTTAAACACATACATGCATCTTGCACTTCAATCTAACACACTCTTGCTTGAAAAATAGAACAAAACTCTCTCTCAAAACCTCCCACTTTGGCCGCCACTTTCTAGCTCCAAAAGAGGTTCATCTAGTTTTGTTTCAAGCTATATTGGTGTCTTAAAAATCCTAACCTTCAAGGGTGTTGTTAAAGCTTGTGGGTATCAAGCACTTGAGGCTTCAAGTTAGAAGTTTATTCATCTTCATCTTCATCATCTTCATCCATACTTTTTCCTCCTAACTTGGAGTGGTAAAACCCTTAACTAGCTCTATTTACTTTTAAGTATATTATTCAAGACTAGATCTATAATGGAATACTTTTAAAAGGTTAAAACATACACATGAACAAGTTGTTAAAATGCTTCCGCTCACTCTATTTATTTTGGCCGAAATTTGAACATCATAAAATGGGTTTTGTGATTTGATTTACATGTGGTATTCCATCAATGGTATCAGAGCCAAAGTCTTGTTAATATGCTTCTTGTTTTTGGCTAGTAAACTCATTTATCTTACAATCTACCAACATGCATGAAAGTAGAAAGTAAAAATAATGAGTTTTGGTGGGTTTGGAATTTTGGCCGAAATTTAGGAGGTTCCAAAAGGGGTTTGGAACTTGTTTTGGTCAAAATTTGTTGTATGTTATGGTTCACAATCAAGCCTAGACCTTGTGGTTGTTTTGTTGAATGTTGTGGTTGAAATATTCATTCTTATGGTTTGTAATAATTTATTCATTTTGGTATGTAATAAGTTGTATTATTTCTTGTAAGTTTGATGTAATTTATTCTATTTGGTTTGTAATAATAGAATAGGTTGTATTTCATTTTCTAGAAAGATTGTATTAGGATATAATTTTGTAAAAAGAAAATGAAGATTCAAGATGAAGATTACAAGATGGAACTTTGAAGATTACAAGATTAAGTGGGAGATTTTGTATAAAATCTCTTGCTTGCTTTTGTTAACCCTTAGAAGGTGACATTTGTTTTGGCTAAACAAATGTCTACCATATTGGCTTGATTGTGGACTTTTGTGTTTGCATGCTTGTATGATTATGTTTGTTTGTTTGGATTGCTACAAATATTTCACATGTTTACAACTTGCAAAATACATTATAAATGGTTATTATAAAACATAACATAAGACACTAATAATTGGTTATTAGAACTAAATAAAATGGTTTATTTTAAAAGGTAGTAATTGATTTTACTAAAAGGACATGAAAATTGGTTTTTCAAAATATACTACACACCAAATGCATGTTGGTGTATAGCACTTTGTTTTCTTAAACTAGAATTTAGGAAAACTTAAAATCCCTTAACTTAAACATGGCAAAACAAGTTAAACGCCATCCTTTTGTGGAAACACTTAGACATATTAGGAATCTCTTGATGGGATAAAGGTCACCTAACCGTCATGAGTGAACTAATGTGAATAAGGTACACTTCGCATACATGTGGGATAAAGGTCACCTAACCACTTGTATGTTAAGTCTACATGTCTACACAAGTAGGACGACTTGATTTGGGAATCATGAACTTAGGGTCACCGAAGCATGAGGAACAAATAGGCGTTGATGGGATTAATATGCCATGCAAAAGGATTGCATGATCCCATAACTTAGAAGTTGCAAAAGGATTGCAATTGTCATTGAGACTACCTAGCTAAATCAAATGACGGGATAAAGGTCACCTAACCGAAATTTGATTTACCGTTGGATTCTAATATTTAATAAAACAAATTAAAAGGGTATTGTTTATTAAATTTGAAATCAATACTTAAAAGAACTTTGTTGAATTTTGTAGATGGCCGCTAATAACAACAACAACATGAACAACGCACCACTTAACTTTAACAACCTATCGTTACGGTCTCTCCTCGAGAAAGACAAACTCAACCATGCAAACTTTATGGATTGGTTCCGCAATCTTCGGATTGTCCTCAAACAAGAGGATAAAATGTATGTGCTTGAGGACCCCATTCCCGATCAACCGGATGAGAGTGATGTGGAGGCAATGGCCTCTTACGATAAGTATTGCCACGACTCCCTTCAAGTCTCATGCTTAATGCTTGGGACTATGATACCCGAACTCCAAAAGGATTTCGAGCATCATAGCGCATACGACATGATAACACAATTGAAGGAGATGTTTCTCCAACAAGCACGTGTTGAGCGTTTCGAAACGGTTCGGGCGCTTCATGCTTGTCGTATGGACGACACCCAATCGGTTTCATCTTATGTACTTAAGATGAAAAGCCTTATCGATCGTGCTAACCGTCTTAACCTTAACATATCTAATGAGTTAGCCACCGATCTTATCCTTAACTCCCTATCAAAGAGGTTTGATCAATTTGTAATTAATTACAACATGAATGGGATGGATAAGAGTATAGGTGAGCTTCATGGTATGCTTAGGACGGCGGAAACAAGCATGGGTAAAAGGACTTTACCCGTGTTAGCAATCGATCAAGGTGGGTCTAAAGGTAACACCTCTAAGCCAAAAGTGGCTAAGAGAAAAGGACCCGCCCATCAAGGCAAAGGGAAGGGGAAGATGGTTACCCCAACCATCAACAAGGCTAAGAAGCAAAAGGTAGCCGAGAAGGCAAACCCCAAGGAAGACCCATGTTTCGGTTGCGGTGAGATGGGTCATTGGAAACGAAACTGTCCGGTCTATCTTAAAGAGTTGAAGAACAAGAGGGATGCAGGGCAAACCTCAGGTAATATATATATGGTATATATAGAGCTTAGTATTACTTCTTCTAATACATGGGTATTAGACACGGGATGTGGAACTCATATTTGCAATTCTTTGCAGGGGTTCAGAAGAAGTGATCATAAAGCGGGAACATCAAGTCTCTATATGGGCAATGGTGCAAAGGTGCATGTTAAAGCTCAAGGAGAATTTGTTTTGAAGCTTCCAAGTGGATTGGAGCTTATTTTAGAAAATGTTTTGTATGCACCGGATTTATGTCGAAACATTATTTCTATTTCTCGCTTAAAACAATGTGGTTACGTTGTTAATTTTATTGATGATGACATTCATGTTTCTAAAAATAATGTATTCTATTTCAAGGCTTCGCCTACAAATGGAATTTATGAATTGGTTCATGATGACGCATCATCGAGCTCTATATACCATACTAGCACCAAGAAACTCAAAAGGGATTTGAGTGATTCCTATTTATGGCATTGTCGCCTTGGACATATAAACAAGAACCGAATGCATACACTTCAAAGAAATGGACTTTTGAAATCAAATGAAATGGATTCGTTTGATGTATGTGAATCTTGTTTACAAGGCAAGATGACTAAAGCACCTTTCAAAGGCACTTATGAAAGGGCTAAAGATTTATTGGGTTTAATACATTCGGATGTATGTGGACCCTTTAAACCCATGACTAGGAATGGTGAAAGATACTTTGTTACTTTCATTGATGACTTTAGTCGTTTCGGATATGTCTACTTATTAAGACACAAGGATGAAACGTTTGAAGCATTCAAAGAATACCAAAACGAAGTACAAAATCAACTCAATAAGACAATTAAGGTACTTCGTACCGATAGAGGAGGTGAATACCTAAGCGATGCCTTCCAAGATCATCTTAGGAGTTGTGGGATTATATCACAACTTACTCCACCCGGAACACCCCAACTTAATGGAGTTTCCGAAAGGAGGAACCGAACCCTAATGGATATGGTTCGATCTATGATGGCTAGAAGCTCGTTACCTCTATCATTTTGGGGTTATTGTCTATGCTCCGCGGCTCGTATTTTAAATATAGCCCCAACCAAGAAAGTGGAACGAACTCCTCATGAGATGTGGTTTGGAAAACCTCCTTCTCTTTCATACTTGAAAGTATGGGGATGTGAAGCTTATCCTAAGCGTTATGTAGCAAATAAGCTACATGCTCGATCCACAAAGTGTATCTTCATAGGATATCCCAAAGATGACATGGGATATTACTTCTATGATCCATCCGAGCAAACGGTATTTGTTGCTCGGAAAGCGGAATTCCTTGAAACCAAATTCCTTATGGAAGGTGATGGTGAAAGGAAGATAGATCTTGTAGAGGTACAAGATCAAGCCGATGATACACAATTGGTTGTCACTAGCACTCAACATGAGGATGTTGAAAATGATCAAGAGGATGATCAAGGTACACAAGACGTTCGAAGATCTAGTAGGATTAGTAATCCTCCTGAGAGATATGGTTTTCTCGTGGATGGTTGCTATACGGTTGATTTGGATGAACCGGTAAACTACGAAGATGCTTTATCAAGGATTGATAAAGATAAATGGCAGGAAGCCATGAACGCCGAGATGCAATCCATGTATGACAACCAAGTTTGGGAACTTGTTGAGCAACCTCCTAGCTCTAAGCTAGTTGATTGCAAGTGGATTTTCAAGATGAAAACCGACATACATGGAAACTTGGATACATACAAAGCTAGACTTGTAGCAAAGGGTTTCACTCAAACTCAAGGGGTTGACTATGATGAAACCTTCTCGCCTGTGGCAATGCTAAAGTCTATTAGGATATTATTTGCCATCGCTGCTCATTATGATTACGAAATTTGGCAAATGGATGTCAAAACCGCTTTCCTAAATGGATATCTTGAGGAAGATGTCTATATGGTACAGCCCGAAGGTTTTGTCGATCCGAAAAATCCTAAAAAGGTATGCAAGTTAAAGAAATCAATCTACGGATTGAAACAAGCATCTAGAATGTGGAATCATCGTTTTAATGAAGAGGCAAAGAAATTTGGCTTCATTAAAAATGGTGATGAAGCTTGTGTATACAAGAAGGCTAGTGGGAGCTCTATAATGTTCCTTGTGCTATATGTGGATGATATATTATTATTTGGGAATGATATAACCACAATGCAAGAAGTCAAAAATTGGCTAAAGAGTTGCTTCTCCATTAAGGATCTTGGAGAAGCACAATACATATTGGGGATTGGAATCTATAGGAATAGATCCAAGAGATTGATAGGTTTAAGCCAAAGTACATACATTGATAAGGTCTTGAAAAGGTTCAAGATGGAAAACTCTAAGAAAGGTTTGGTACCTATTCAAAAGGGAACCGTTCTCAGTTCATCTCAGTGTCCTACCACAAAAGATGAACAAGAGAGAATGAAGAAAGTCCCATACGCATCTGCTATTGGGTCTATCATGTATGCAATGATATGTACCAGACCGGATGTGTCATGCGCTCTTAGCTTGACAAGTAGATACCAGAATAACCCAGGAAATAGTCATTGGACTGCGGTTAAATGTATATTGAAATACCTTAGAAGGACTAAGGATATGTTTCTTATATATGGGTCTGGTGAGGAGGAACTCGCTGTAAAAGGTTACGTGGACGCGAGTTTCCAAACTGATCGAGATGACTCTCGGTCACAATCCGGTTACGTATTCATGTTAAATGGTGGTGCGGTCTCTTGGAAGAGTGCGAAACAGGAAGTTGTTGCGTTATCCACTACAGAGTCGGAGTACATTGCCGCCTCATTGGCAGCTCAGGAAGCTGCATGGATGAAGAAATTCATCGACGACTTAGGAGTGGTCCCTTCCATTCAGGACCCTCTTGAGATCTTTTGTGACAACGAGGGTGCGATTGCTCAAATCAAGGAACCTCGTGCTCATCAAAAGACTCGTCACATTGAGCGGAGATTCAACTACATTAGGGATGAGGTTGAAAAAGGAAAGATATGTATTCACAAAGTTCACACAGATCAAAATGTTGCGGATCCACTCACGAAACTCTTACATGGGCCAAAACATGAGGGACATGTTTGTGCATTAGGGCTTCGATATTCTAGTGATTGGAATTGATCTACTTTATGTATTGTAACGGAACGAATTAATTCAAACTCATTAATATAATTATGGTATTAACTTATTTATGAGTCATGTTCCAATTTTGCATATTTTATCCATGAATAAACTATTATTCAAGATTCCGTAGTTGATCACATTTGTGGAAACAAGTGTGAGGTCTAGACTATTATGAACTTGGATTGGTTAACATTCAAATGGTGAATGTGGGGCAAGGTTGCGACCAAGGTTCATAGATATTTGTGGGACACAAATATTGGAAGACCCGCTCTAAAGATTTACTATATGGAGCCTTTGTGGTTGATCACATGTAATCTTGAGTAAAGGAGAATATCATTATATCCTCTGACCTGAGACACATATTGGGTTCAGATATTCACCGAATATTGTGCCTTGATTCTTTCCTTCGCTATTCTGAAACATGGTAGTACATAAGGGAGGCTTCAGGTATGGTACAAGTGTAGTGTCTAGGACGTATGTAGTCAAGATGGAATTTGTCCCTCTTATTCGTTGAGAGTCAGATGTCTAAGGCCTGAATAGTTAAATCTATAAGAGAGTGATCGCTCTATGTCTCTTGGATTTAACATGACATCTAGGACGAAAGGATATAGTGAAAGATTCACCTGATCATATTCGAGATGGGAACTCGAGAAGGATGATGTTATTGAATGGCACTAAGTCATAACACGTTGGGGGTGATGGACGGTCGTTAGGTGGTATCCATCACTTGCATTAATTTCTAATGTTTCTCGTGCAAGTGGGAGATTGATAGTATTTCATGTGCCCGAGAGACATATTAATTAATGTGGCCAATATGTTATGATCCAAGTCGGGTCATACCCAATAACAAGCCGACAACACTTTAAGAGTATTTGTTTTAATGAATGGATCTTTAAAATAAATACTAGACACTTAGACTTTAGAAATTGGTTTTCTAAAGATAAATTTGCTTGAAATAATTATTTGGATAATTATAAATATAAGTTTAATTTCATTATATGATTAAACTTATTTGTGTGTAATGATTTTATAAAGTGGTTATAAAATTAATATGTATGTACAAGGAACATACATGGCTTTGTATATATTTATAAGAGGCTTATAATATATACATAAAGTGCAAGTAATATATGTGCATTTACATATTATAAAAGGCTTATAATATATAGTAATGTGCATGTATATTTAAAAAGGTGCATGTATATAATTAACTAGCAAAATAATGGGCATGCAAAATACAAGAATACAAGTAATAATATTCAAAATTCAAATTAAAGGATGCATGCTTGGTGGGTGGCGGTTTTAAGAACCCAAGACAAGCCACCCATGCTAGTCTTGGTTCTTGTATTTTGCTTTAAACACATACATGCATCTTGCACTTCAATCTAACACACTCTTGCTTGAAAAATAGAACAAAACTCTCTCTCAAAACCTCCCACTTTGGCCGCCACTTTCTAGCTCCAAAAGAGGTTCATCTAGTTTTGTTTCAAGCTATATTGGTGTCTTAAAAATCCTAACCTTCAAGGGTGTTGTTAAAGCTTGTGGGTATCAAGCACTTGAGGCTTCAAGTTAGAAGTTTATTCATCTTCATCTTCATCATCTTCATCCATACTTTTTCCTCCTAACTTGGAGTGGTAAAACCCTTAACTAGCTCTATTTACTTTTAAGTATATTATTCAAGACTAGATCTATAATGGAATACTTTTAAAAGGTTAAAACATACACATGAACAAGTTGTTAAAATGCTTCCGCTCACTCTATTTATTTTGGCCGAAATTTGAACATCATAAAATGGGTTTTGTGATTTGATTTACATGTGGTATTCCATCACGGGTATCATCAAATGCGGGTGAAAGAAGATGATATTCCAAAGACTGCTTTCAGAACACGTTACGGTCATTACGAGTTTATGGTCATGCCGTTTGGTTTAACTAATGCACCAGCTGTGTTCATGGACCTTATGAACCGAGTGTGTGGACCATACCTTGACAAGTTTGTCATTGTTTTCATTGATGACATACTTATTTACTCAAAGAATGACCAAGAACACGGTGAACATTTGAGAAAGGTGTTAGAAGTATTGAGGAAGGAAGAATTGTACGCTAAGTTTTCAAAGTGTGCATTTTGGTTGGAAGAAGTTCAATTCCTCGGTCACATAGTGAACAAAGAAGGTATTAAGGTGGATCCGGCAAAGATAGACACTGTTGAAAAGTGGGAAACCCCGAAAACTCCGAAACACATACGCCAGTTTTTAGGACTAGCTGGTTACTACAGAAGGTTCATCAAAGACTTTTCCAGAATAGCAAAACCCTTGACTGCATTAACGCATAAAGGGAAGAAATTTGAATGGAATGATGAACAAGAGAAAGCGTTTCAGTTATTGAAGAAAAAGCTAACTACGGCACCTATATTGTCATTGCCTGAAGGGAATGATGATTTTGTGATTTATTGTGATGCATCAAAGCAAGGTCTCGGTTGTGTATTAATGCAACGAACGAAGGTGATTGCTTATGCGTCTAGACAATTGAAGATTCACGAACAAAATTATACGACGCATGATTTGGAATTAGGCGCGGTTGTTTTTGCATTAAAGACTTGGAGGCATTACTTATATGGGGTCAAAAGTATTATATATACCGACCACAAAAGTCTTCAACACATATTTAATCAGAAACAACTGAATATGAGGCAGCGTAGGTGGATTGAATTATTGAATGATTACGACTTTGAGATTCGTTACCACCCGGGGAAGGCAAATGTGGTAGCCGATGCCTTGAGCAGGAAGGACAGAGAACCCATTCGAGTAAAATCTATGAATATAATGATTTATAATAACATTACTACTCAAATAAAGGAGGCGCAACAAGGAGTTTTAAAAGAGGGAAATTTAAAGGATGAAATACCCAAAGGATCGGAGAAGCATCTTAATATTCGGGAAGACGGAACCCGGTATAGGGTTGAAAGGATTTGGGTACCAAAATTTGGAGATATGAGAGAAATGGTACTTAGAGAAGCTCATAAAACCAGATACTCAATACATCCTGGAACGGGGAAGATGTACAAGGATCTCAAGAAACATTTTTGGTGGCCGGGTATGAAAGCCGATGTTGCTAAATATGTAGGAGAATGTTTGACGTGTTCTAAGGTCAAAGCTGAGCATCAGAAACCATCAGGTCTACTTCAACAACCCGAAATCCCGGAATGGAAATGGGAAAACATTACCATGGATTTCATCACTAAATTGCCAAGGACTGCAAGTGGTTTTGATACTATTTGGGTAATAGTTGATCGTCTCACCAAATCAGCACACTTCCTACCAATAAGAGAAGATGACAAGATGGAGAAGTTAGCACGACTGTATTTGAAGGAAGTCGTCTCCAGACATGGAATACCAATCTCTATTATCTCTGATAGGGATGGCAGATTTATTTCAAGATTCTGGCAGACATTACAGCAAGCATTAGGAACTCGTCTAGACATGAGTACTGCCTATCATCCACAAACTGATGGGCAGAGCGAAAGGACGATACAAACGCTTGAAGACATGCTACGAGCATGTGTTATTGATTTCGGAAACAGTTGGGATCGACATCTACCGTTAGCAGAATTTTCCTACAACAACAGCTACCATTCAAGCATTGAGATGGCGCCGTTTGAAGCACTTTATGGTAGAAAGTGCAGGTCTCCGATTTGTTGGAATGAAGTGGGGGATAGACAGATTACGGGTCCGGAGATTATACAAGAAACTACCGAGAAGATCATCCAAATTCAACAACGGTTGAAAACCGCCCAAAGTCGACAAAAGAGCTACGCTGACATTAAAAGAAAAGATATAGAATTTGAAATTGGAGAGATGGTCATGCTTAAAGTTGCACCTTGGAAAGGCGTTGTTCGATTTGGTAAACGAGGGAAATTAAATCCAAGGTATATTGGACCATTCAAGATTATTGATCGTATCGGACCAGTAGCTTACCGACTAGAGTTACCTCAACAACTCGTGGCTGTACATAACACTTTTCACGTCTCAAATTTAAAGAAATGTTTTGCTAAAGAAGATCTCACTATTCCGTTAGATGAAATCCAAATCAACGAAAAACTTCAATTCATCGAAGAACCCGTCGAAATAATGGATCGTGAGGTTAAAAGACTTAAGCAAAACAAGATACCAATTGTTAAGGTTCGATGGAATGCTCGTAGAGGACCCGAGTTCACCTGGGAGCGTGAAGATCAGATGAAGAAGAAATACCCGCATCTATTTCCAGAAGATTCATCAACACCTTCAACAGCTTAAAATTTCGGGACGAAATTTATTTAACGGGTAGGTACTGTAGTGACCCGAACTTTTCCATGTTTATATATATTAATTGAGATTGATATTTACATGATTAAATGTTTCCAACATGTTAAGTAATCAAACTTGTTAAGACTTGATTAATTGAAATATGTTTCATATAGACAATTGACCACCCAAGTTGACCGGTGATTCACGAACGTTAAAACTTGTAAAAACTATATGATGACATATATATGGATATATATATAGTTAACATGATACTATGATAAGTAAACATATCATTAAGTATATTAACAATGAACTACATATGTAAAAACAAGACTACTAACTTAATGATTTTTAAACGAGACATATATGTAACGATTATCGTTGTAAAGACATTTAATGTATATATATCATATTAAGAGATATTCATACATGATAATATCATGATAATATAATAATTTAAAATCTCATTTGATATTATAAACATTGGGTTAACAACATTTAACAAGATCGTTAACCTAAAGGTTTCAAAACAACACTTACATGTAACGACTAACGATGACTTAACGACTCAGTTAAAATGTATATACATGTAGTGTTTTAATATGTATTTATAAACTTTTGAAAGACTTCAATACACTTATCAAAATACTTCTACTTAACAAAAATACTTACAATTACATCCTCGTTCAGTTTCATCAACAATTCTACTCGTATGCACCCGTATTCGTACTCGTACAATACACAGCTTTTAGATGTATGTACTATTGGTATATACACTCTAATGATCAGCTCTTAGCAGCCCATGTGAGTCACCTAACACATGTGGGAACCATCATTTGGCAACTAGTATGAAATATCTCATAAAATTACAAAAATATGAGTAATCATTCATGACTTATTTACATGAAAACAAAATTACATATCCTTTATATCTAATCCATACACCAACGACCAAAAACACCTACAAACACTTTCATTCTTCAATTTTCTTCATCTAATTGATCTCTCTCAAGTTCTATCTTCAAGTTCTAAGTGTTCTTCATAAATTCCAAAAGTTCTAGTTTCATAAAATCAAGAATACTTTCAAGTTTGCTAGCTCACTTCCAATCTTGTAAGGTGATCATCCAACCTCAAGAAATCTTTGTTTCTTACAGTAGGTTATCATTCTAATACAAGGTAATAATCATATTCAAACTTTGGTTCAATTTCTATAACTATAACAATCTTATTTCAAGTGATGATCTTACTTGAACTTGTTTTCGTGTCATGATTCTGCTTCAAGAACTTCGAGCCATCCAAGGATCCATTGAAGCTAGATCCATTTTTCTCTTTTCCAGTAGGTTTATCCAAGGAAATTAAGGTAGTAATGATGTTCATAACATCATTCGATTCATACATATAAAGCTATCTTATTCGAAGGTTTAAACTTGTAATCACTAGAACATAGTTTAGTTAATTCTAAACTTGTTCGCAAACAAAAGTTAATCCTTCTAACTTGACTTTTAAAATCAACTAAACACATGTTCTATATCTATATGATATGCTAACTTAATGATTTAAAACCTGGAAACACGAAAAACACCGTAAAACCGGATTTACGCCGTCGTAGTAACACCGCGGGCTGTTTTGGGTTAGTTAATTAAAAACTATGATAAACTTTGATTTAAAAGTTGTTATTCTGAGAAAATGATTTTTATTATGAACATGAAACTATATCCAAAAATTATGGTTAAACTCAAAGTGGAAGTATGTTTTCTAAAATGGTCATCTAGACGTCGTTCTTTCGACTGAAATGACTACCTTTACAAAAACGACTTGTAACTTATTTTTCCGACTATAAACCTATACTTTTTCTGTTTAGATTCATAAAATAGAGTTCAATATGAAATCATAGCAATTTGATTCACTCAAAACGGATTTAAAATGAAGAAGTTATGGGTAAAACAAGATTGGATAATTTTTCTCATTTTAGCTACGTGAAAATTGGTAACAAATCTATTCCAACCATAACTTAATCAACTTGTATTGTATATTATGTAATCTTGAGATACCATAGACACGTATACAATGTTTCGACCTATCATGTCGACACATCTATATATATTTCGGAACAACCATAGACACTCTATATGTGAATGTTGGAGTTAGCTATACAGGGTTGAGGTTGATTCCAAAATATATATAGTTTGAGTTGTGATCAATACAGAGATACGTATACACTGAGTCGTGGATTGATTCAAGATAATATTTATCGATTTATTTCTGTACATCTAACTGTGGACAACTAGTTGTAGGTTACTAACGAGGACAGCTGACTTAATAAACTTAAAACATCAAAATATATTAAAAGTGTTGTAAATATATTTTGAACATACTTTAATATATATGTATATATTGTTATAGGTTCGTGAATCAACCAGTGGCCAAGTCTTACTTCCCGACGAAGTAAAAATCTGTGAAAGTGAGTTATAGTCCCACTTTTAAAATCTAATATTTTTGGGATGAGAATACATGCAGGTTTTATAAATGATTTACAAAATAGACACAAGTACGTGAAACTACATTCTATGGTTGAATTATCGAAATCGAATATGCCCCTTTTTATTAAGTCTGGTAATCTAAGAATTAGGGAACAGACACCCTAATTGACGCGAATCCTAAAGATAGATCTATTGGGCCTAACAAACCCCATCCAAAGTACCGGATGCTTTAGTACTTCGAAATTTATATCATATCCGAAGGGTGTCCCGGAATGATGGGGATATTCTTATATATGCATCTTGTTATTGTCGGTTACCAGGTGTTCACCATATGAATGATTTTTATCTCTATGTATGGGATGTGTATTGAAATATGAAATCTTGTGGTCTATTGTTACGATTTGATATATATAGGTTAAACCTATAACTCACCAACATTTTTGTTGACGTTTAAAGCATGTTTATTCTCAGGTGAATATTAAGAGCTTCCGCTGTTGCATACTAAAATAAGGACAAGATTTGGAGTCCATGTTTGTATGATATTGTGTAAAAACTGCATTCAAGAAACTGATTTCGATGTAACATATTTGTATTGTAAACCATTATGTAATGGTCGTGTGTAAACAGGATATTTTAGATTATCATTATTTGATAATCTACGTAAAGCTTTTTAAACCTTTATTTATGAAATAAAGGTTATGGTTTGTTTTAAAAATGAATGCAGTCTTTGAAAAACGTCTCATATAGAGGTCAAAACCTCGCAACGAAATCAATTAATATGGAACGTTTTTAATCAATAAGAACGGGACATTTCACTTTATTACTATGATTATGTTCATTACGATTACCATGCGTAGTTAGATATTGACATGTTAGTTAGGACGATTGCATGACTATTTATCTGTGATCTTATGTGCACACTATTAGTTGGACACCAACCGAGGAGGCAAGGTTGGGAACCCACCGAGGCGGCAAGGTAGGGTTGATGTGAGGTCGACTGTGGTAGCCTGGTCGGGTCATGAGTTACTGATTGTTCAGTATAGCATAGAAGGAAAAATGTGTTGCGTCTGGACGGTTATGCAGTGAAATCAGTAAAGCGGACTATCGGTAGACTGTAGCTTGATCAACTACGTCGTGTGCTCGTACAAGCCGCCGATCCTCATATTGTCAGTTATTATATGCTAGTTCAGGACGTTAGCATATCTGTGATCCCTTGTATGTTCAGTTGCTTATGCTTGGTCTGTTAGATAGTATCCATTCACTTAGTTGTGTGCTAATTCCCCCCACATTTCAACCCCTTGCAGGTTTAGGTACTGCTGGTTAGGATGGGTGTTGCTGTTGGGTTGAAGACATGTTTGACTACGTGCTGAACTCTGATGTTTTCTGAATTTATAATGTTCTCACGTAACACCAACGTTTTGGAATATTGTAGTAACGTTAACTAAGCTAAATTGATAACTATGGTTTGTAAATGTTATCTAAGGGTATTTATGTAATTTAGTCTTCCGCTGTGATATATATATATATATATATATATATATATATATATATATATATATATATATATATATATATATATATATATATATATATATATATATATATATATATATATATATATATATAAAATCAGGGTGTTACAAACTAATAAGGAAATAATAAAGGGGATTGAAAAACGGTTGGGAAATGTCACCAAGGATGGATAGAAGAACTGCCATTAGTTTTGTGGGCCCATAGAACCACTCTGAAAAGAAGTAATGGAGAAACGCCATACAGCTTGGTGTATGGAACGGAGGCAGTGCATCCTGCGGAAATTCAAGTGTTAAGCAGTCGAACAGCCAACACCGAAGGTAACGAAGAAAATCTTCGTTTAAACTTCGATCTGGCGGAAAAAAGAAAGGAAGCATCCCTATTCCGAGAAGCTTCGTATAAAAAATCCATAGAAAGGTACTACAACAAAAGAGTTAAACTTTCCACGTTTAAAGTGGGGGATTATGTTATTCAACTCAAAAGTACTAGCAAGGTTGAATACGAGGGAAAGCTATTAGAAAATTGGGAAGGTCCATACATCATATCCCAAGCTTTTGGAAAAGGATTATACAAGCTGGAGACTACCTCAGGCAAGATAATACCTAGAACTTAGAATGGGGCCAATCTCCGAAGGTTTTATCTTTAAGTTTTCTTTAAAAGAAAAAATTATATGTAGAGTTTAAATGTAATGGGTAGTCGAAGTTCATACACTTCCTACACTCGAAACTCAATGAAATCAACTACTTTGTTTTGACAAACCTTGTGCACGAATAGTTCCTTCATAAAGGAACACCCAAAACATTTCATAGCATGAAAGTACTTTGTACAAAACAAGTACCTCACAGAAAAATACTATCGCATTTAGTTCTTCTTGAAAGAACACGCTGAAGATACAAGTAAATATATACTGGGATGCCAAAATATATTTACAAAGGTATCAGAGTTGTATTCCCTAGAATACATAACCGGTGTAAAATGGGTTCTTTACAAGAAAGACAGGGCCGGTCCTGAGTATTTTGATGCCCAGTGCGGTATAGTCGAAAGATGCCCTTACCAAATTAAGTTGTTTAACAAAAGAACTACTTCGTATTACATATCATAAGTTAAATTACTATATAATCAAATTCTTCTAGGCTTTAAATATAACACAGTAACTTTTATGAAACTATCACATATAAATACAAAGTTATGTAAATACGTAGAACTATTAACTAACGTGAGAGACCAAAAATAGTACTACTCCGTAAGGATATACGGAGTAAAATTCAACTACCAACAAAACTAATACTCCGTATTTTAAGAGGACTAGATTTGTAAACTTTGGGAATTATAAAATCAGTCAAATCTCGCTTCCAATTATAGGTACGAAATGTGAGTTTTGAAATATATTATAAGGGTTGTAATGTAAATTTAATCTTATCTTTTATCTGTTCACCTAACTTCTCCCTCATCACTTCCCCTGCTCCTTTTCAATTTGTTTTCACCATTAAAGTAATAGAAAAGCTATAACATATATGTTGAATCAACTGCTAGATGATGCCCCATCATCATCTGCTACCCAGTGCGGGTGCACGGTCCGCCCTATGTTAGGACCGGCCCTGAAGAAAGAGAACACCATAATACAAGTTGCATAGAATGCACAACCGGTATAAAATGCGATCTTTAAAAAGGAACACCAAGATATGACATGTAATACACAACCCGTGTAAAATGGGTTCTTTACAAGAAAGAGAACACTATAATACAAGTTGCATAGAATGCACAACCGGTATAAAATGGGTTCTTTAAAAAGGAACACCAAGATATGACATGTATTCCCTAGAATACATAGCCGGTGTGGAATGGCTTCTTTAAAAAGGAACACCAAAAACACTCAAGAAACATACGAAAATATACAACAAGATAAGTTCTTCGAATAAAAGAACACAAATAAATCTCATATACTTTCTATAGAAGGGAACACCTAGACATTCTCAAGACGAGCATACATGGCTCATGAATACAATCGTCCCAAAAGAAACACTTCAAAAGTGCTCTAGAGAAGGATCACAAACTGACTGACTTCATAAATATATGATCACATAAGAGCAACATAAATGTAAGACAAAATAAAACAAAGTACATAAAGGCACAAGGCCACATTAGATTGTCTTAACAGCTCACATTGGAGCGCCCACATCTTCAAATACAAATTATCCAGTAGGCATGAATGCCACAAATATAACACATTGTTTAAAAGACAAGCTTCAAAAGCCAAATGACCCTATAAAGGAACATCAACAAAGCTTCATATAGCCAAAAGACAAAGAGGATAAAAGTTAGGGTTCGTTACCTTCAGAACAAATCTTTATCAACTCAACCAGTTTTGCATTAGGATGGGCGACGATAACATCAACATAATCGAACTGAGCATCAACTAACTTGGTACATGCAGCATCGACAAGAGCATTACCCTAATCAGTGTATTCGAGGTAGTCTTCCAAACGAACCACTCCTTTCTCAGTCAACTCCTCTAAAAGGGTGCACCTTTCATGCTGCCTAGCCGCAAGAACAATCTCAGCAAGATAATCACTCAGTTCTTGTCTGTTCACTAGCTCTTTACATACATGGGGTACAACCTTAGAAAAAAACCGTTGCATAATCGGACCTCAATTCATCAAACCTCTTCTGCTGACCTTCTTGCCCAGCAACTACATCCCTTAGCTTCCCACGAAGAACTTCAATTTCTGCACTCAAGCCTGTAATTCGTTCTTTGTCAAGATTTTGTTGAACCTACAACCTGCATATCTCATCCTTAGCCGATTTAACCTCTTCCTCCCAAGAGGGACTCATCAAGTATTTGATGTTGAAGTTTCTTAATCAGTTCACAGTTAGATGCATTCACCTGTTTCAAACCATATACCTCAGTTTCCCTAGAGGGCTTCCAATTATGAATTAAATTAATATTAGCACCCATTGGCTACCCAAGATAATTGAAAGGCAAAGTACCACAATAACATCCTATTCGATTAGCCACTAACTCCAATACAGAATTTGTCATGCCTATACCATACACACTAGTTTTCGAAATGTTAATCTTTAAGCCCGTTACAAAATAGAAAATATTAAGGATGCGCATAATATTATTCATAGATTCCTCATCCCATTCGATTATAATTAAAGCATCGTCCGCATAGAATAAATGAGATACCTTATAGTTTGAATCTCCTACACATGCACCTTTAATGACATTACACATCTTCTATATACACAAATGAAAAATGCCTCCTGATTGGTCCACGTAGGCTGCTCTCCTCACATGTTACTCCTCACGCTTTTCAGCCTTTTTCCCTTTTTTACTGATCACGCTTTTCAGCCTTTTTCCCTTTTTTTTCTTTTTCGTATTTAATGTTAACGGAACCGTCTGCAACTGCTCGACTCCTGTTCAGCAGCATGCTTTGTCCCTCACCTCCTCCCATACCAAACTTACTCTGCTCCTTACCTTCTCCCTTACCCTCTTGCTTTCTTCATATTATATTTTTGTTGGTCGGTTTCTTTTCCCAATTCTTCACAACGATTTCTTTCGCAAAACCTTCTTTCACGAACGATTGCAAATAGGTACGTTACTTCGCTCTTAATCTATTTAATTTATGTTGTTTATTTGCCATTCTTGGCTGTGGTCTTCGCATAGGTGTACTGTACTTCTGGCTGTTAACAATCTGCTCGCTATGTATAGCGCTGTTAATTTTTTTGGCTTTCATTGTTTGGTAATTTTGGTTATGAGGAGTTCACGAAAAAGAAAAATAATCCTAGCAGTTCGAATGTAGTTGGTGATGGTGTTTCAGCCTCTGCTGCTCCTTCAGACTTGGAAGTGTTTTCCTCTAAACTGTTTAAAAAAAGAACTTCTTTGCGTAAGACAAATGTCAATGGGTCATCCTCTGCTCATGGTATGATGTTGTTTCTTCTTTATTTTCATTATTACTTATTTGTGGAGATTTATTTTTTTTAAAATTTTTTTTTTCTCAGTTTCTGTTAGGTCCATGCTTCATGCTTAGTTGACACCCATATATAGTTTTTCTGCGCCTTTTGATGTTTCAGATAATACAATTTCTAAATATATGTATGCTGTTTTATTGTACCCTGTATTAGCTTTGCCAATGTTGTGTTCTATTTGTTTGCAGCTTTGGTTGGCATATATATATATATATATATATATATATATATATATATATATATATATATATATATATATATATATATATATATATATATATATATATATATATATATATATATATATATATATTGGTTGTTTGTTTATGTGTTCCATTAACTTTGCTTTCTTTTTCAAACAGTTTGTTTGTTAAGTTAACCTAAAAGTGTTTTACCCTTAAATAGCATGAATAACTCAAGTGTACTCTTAAGCTTGAACTGCATTAAATCTGAGTAAAAATATTTTGTTGTGTCTTATTTGTTTGTAGGTTTGATTATCTTATATATCTATTTGTTTCAGCTCCGTGTTATGTGTTTGTAGGTTTGATTTCAAAAAACTAATAAATTGTAAATAAAAAAGCCGCGGTGTGTCGGTTAGACTTCTTTGCAGCTATAACTCGAGTCTTCCTATGCCTATTAAGTGTACTGGCTATTTAATTTTTGCCCTACAACAATTATTGGAGTTTTAGTATTACAAAAAACACAAAGGTCATTTTGCACTTTAAATTTACTCAATTTGGAGAAGGGATTGGAGTTATTTTTTGTTCTTATGGTTCTTGATTGTGAAAGTAATAATTTACCTTTTAACTTTTAAAAAAGCATGCATACTCGGTTGCACTTCATTTAACTTTTGTAAAAAAAGTAGTTTTCTAGATGCATGTTTCTTTTTGGCAATGAAGTTCCAGGGTAGTAATCCGACCTGCAGTCGAATGTTAAAAGACATATATTCACTTTTGTATGATCTGCGATCACTCTCTTTAAATGTTTGTTAACTGAATGTGCATCTGTTACGATATATGTGTGCTTTGATATAGTTTCTATAACAACCCTCACTTTTTGACTTCTGAAATTACTGAAATGACCCTAGGGTTTACTGTCTGACTATACGTATTAATTATTTAAGGGTTGTTATATACACAATCAATTTAACGTTGACCAAATAATAAACTTTTATTAGACACTCACTGCTAATTAAAATTTATTCATTTCAATAATATTATTTATAACTATTAATCTATAAGTAATAAATAAAAAGTGACATTTATATAAATAATAAAACAATTGGGAACTAAATAAAAATAAATACAAGTCATGAATTAGTAAAAAGAAAATAATACTTATCATGTAGTAAATGTAAAAATAATAATAAACATAATAATAATAATAATAGTAATAATAATGAGACTAAAGAATCTTAAACAATTACATCCTTATGTTGACTAAAAATAAAGTATAAACTAGTACATCCTTATGTTGACTAATTATAAACTAGTACCACCTTTTGTTGACTAAAAATTATAAAACAAAATAAAATCATTAATTAGAACATCCTTATGTTGACTAACACTCTAATACTTGCACTATATAAACAATCCTAGACTCCTAGTTTTTCATTCACAAATCACACCAAAATCCTCTCTCAAAAACAATCTCTCCCTCTCCCTCTCTTGTGGTATTCGGATCTTCAAGCTTGTTCTTCGTGTTCTTCAAGAATTTTCAAGGAGTTCTTCAAGATTTTTAAGGCTTTGATCTTCCATCTTCATCGTGTTCATCTTTTCTTTGTTAATTATCTTGAATCTTCAAAGGTATAACATAAACCCTAAACTATTTACATAAACTTTAATCTTTGTTAATTCATATTCATATTATAAACTTGTTATTCATAAGTATATACATAAACACTCCTAGATTTATATATACATATATACATGTAAAAAAAAATATTTTTATGTATATATACGAATTATATATACATATACATATTAAAACCTTAAACCCTAATACTACTTATACTAGTACTTAACATGTACACACTATTACTATTACTAGCACCTATAACCTACTACTTATATTGTAGCACAAAAATATTTTGGGATATGTATTAGAGATGTATAGATCTTCAAACTTTCTTGACGAATGGTTTCTACGAGATTCTAGGCAGAGGGTTTGGATTTCCGATTTAAAGGGTCCTATGGCTCAAGCCCCTAGATCTAAATTAGCCATTCGAAGGGAAAGGGGTGATTGGAAGCTTATCTAATACGGCAAGTATCCTAAAATGAAAAACACTCATAAAAGTAGAAATTCTCTAGTCATAGAAACTTAGTAAAATAAGAAACTTTCTAAAAATGGAAACTTTATAAAAATAGTAACTTACTAGGAATAGAAACTTAGTAAAACAAACTATACTTAAACACATACTTAAACTTAAATATGGGCAAAACACTTAACTACTCTTAAATGTCAATAGGTTGACTTTCCTGCTCACTCGTTCAACTCTTTATTCCGAGGAATAACTCTCTCTCTACTTACTAAGGTGACTTTCATAGCCCCACTCTTATTGCTATAGCACTTTTTATACTTACTGGGGTGAGACACATGCTGCTTTTATACTTTAAACAACTTAGACACAAGTACGAACCTAAACTGTACTATGACTAGCTTATGCTACTAAGACCCCACAGTGATATTTTTTAATTGCTTTCAGGATAAGGCATTCTTAATTATTGGGGGTAGGCCTATCGGGAGTAACGTCCCCGATACATTTGACCGTGATGTCTTTGTATTACTTAATAATGATTTAAACATGGTGATAAGGTACTGCCAACTTATCATCAGGGCAACGAAACAAACGTTTAGTCTAAAATATCACGAATCAGTACTACTTTTGGATCTGCGAGATCTACTTTTTGATCCTGCGGGAGATCAACTTTACAACTAAATCTTGTGGTCTAAAAACAACGATAACTACTTTTGTTAAACCTATGAACTTCACTCAACCTTTTTGGTTGACACTTTAGCATGTTTTGTCTCAGGTGCTGTTTGATTCAAGCTTTCTTATCTACTACTTATGTGATGCTACTTAGACTTAGGATCAAGAGATATCGCATTTATTACTTCTGCATATGAACAATTACTTTATCCTTATTTCCATTATTGTAACGACATTTCATTTTCCGCTGCGTACTCAGTAAAGTTAAATTTTCTCATTTAGTATTGTTCTCGTATTATAATATGTTGGTTTATTTGATATTAGTAACGTTTCTTCCAGACCCTATTGGGAGGACGTTACAGATTGGTATCAGAGCATAACCAGGCTGTTATAGAGAACCAGGATTGCATTTTTATGTGTGCCTTACTTGCTAGCTAGGGTGCCTTAGCAATCTAGGAAACTATAACCTTTCCTGCCTTAGACTTAAAGCATTTAGAATTGCCTTATAATCTTAACAATCATGCTTTACCAAACTTGACTTAAAGATTCTAATCAAAGTCTCTTTCCAAATGTAGGACTACAACTTTCCTTGACCATAGTGCCTTTAATTGTTGCCTTTAACTGTTAAATGCTACACTATACTTTAGAAACTTTACTTATCTTAGAATGCCGAGCTAATCTAAGAAATCTGTCAATTTCCTGAGTGCTATCCAATTACACCACCGCATCTAAATGCGACACAATGATTTCAGAAATTCTTGACATTCATAAGTCATCTATCATGGTTATGTGTATTACATATGTATTACATGAAATATTATCCATGATTTTGAAATTCTTATAATTGTTACTACTCACACTCAAACGTATATAACTCTCTGTTATATCACGTACCTATATGCCTTATGCCTTTATGCATCGGTTTGCGAATTGAAAAATGTCATTGGGTTATCACAGTATACGAATTGAAAGTCTTTAATCAAAAGATTATCAGATTACATACTTATCACTTTATGATCTCGACACGTCATACTGCCATTATTAAAGTAAAGACACATCATATCTTATTATATCTTATCGTATCTATCCTAATAGATTTTGTCTAACACTTTTCCTAAATTCCCTCCATAAATTACGGAAATCTTTTTGCTATATACACGTATTCGAGGAGACGAATATATCATCCAGTATTCAAAACTAATCTCATATCAAAAACCCTAATTCCAAACACATAATATGGATTCCTCGAACTCTTCGAGCTCCAATGGAAGCATAACCGGAATGAACCAACCAATCAGCCATCATCTATTTTGGATGAATTAGGGATGGGTTTGTAGTAAACTTAATCAATGGAGACAAGAAGAAGGTGATCCCTTCCACCAACCGAATTCACCTCTTGGTGAAGAACCTGAAGCACTTACTGGCGAACCCGTTCGGAACACTATTTTCACCCTCATTTCCAGGATATCCAGTCACGAATATATAATATCTAAAATTTTAGATCTTATTCATCCACTTGTCCGAACCGCCAATCATCCAGGAATAATAGAAGAAGTCAACGAGCTTCGCGCTCGAGTAGTGGCTCTGGAGAATATGGTGCGAAACCTACGAACACCAGCAGCAGCACCAGCAGCATAACCAGTACCACCAGTACCATCGGCATCACCACCAACATCACCAGCTTCACCAACGAAAACATCCGCATTCCACGCCTCAACATCACACTCAGTACCTCAAACATCAACATCATACGCCCCATAGATACCAAGGAATATTAGTAATAATGAGTTAAGATGTATTGACTCATTCTTCCTGAAGAATTACATATGTATACTTTATATATATGGATTGGAACAATAATAAATCTTTTCATACTAAGCTATTACGTGTGAATCTTAACTAGTATGTACTACTTGATTAATTCATATCATTAATATGCTATGATGTACATCCTTCGTTAATGACTTAACAATCGTTAATCACTGCTTCAACACAATAAACTCCATTTCATAATAAACCAAGTGTATTACTCAAATACATGATTGATTGTATACTTTCATTTTCGATGTACTCGAAACTTTCTAGAAAACATCATTCGTGCCTTATGAATTTCACAAGAATTCCACGAGCACCAACATCATATACTGAGGTATATCAATAACAATGAACGATGAAGTATTGATTCATAACTTCATTAGCGAAATATTTCGCGACAATTATGAAATCTCTAAGGTTTTGGAGATTATTTATTCTCGTTTCAACCGCAAATCAAATGAGTTTAATATTATATTAACTCATTAAATCTATATTATATCTGAAGAATACATATATGAACGTATATCTTCTCTTTTGTACAAACTGTTAATTGTGAAAATATTTTAATGGGTAGGTAATACCCGAGAAATATTTATATCTCACATTAATATGTTACATTGTACATTCTTCAAATTCTGATTCAATAATCAGTAACTATACTACTTACATCCACATATGTATCCGCGCACCAAAGAACAACCATTTTCATTCAAATTAAATTACATATTCTGAATTTGACATATCAGAATTCAAGTAAAGCTATAGCAGATGTTATCTTCCTAAAGATCACTACATTCATGAATTATATTCATTCGTATTCTATGATGAATTATCACATCAAACCACCAAAATTATCATTCATTACTTTTGAAATCAACAACGCCTATTCGTCAACCATTAGATCCATTGACGATTACAATCAGCGTTTAATCATCTAAAAATAAAATTTCTTGAAACCATCTCGGGTTGTCAATCAATGATTCAGATTCGTTAACCTTGAGAATGCTGACGAAGCAGCAAATGCTATAGATGTTCTTAAGGGCTAACAGTTTGATAATAAAGAATGGTACGTTGGAAAAGCCCAAAAGAAAATTTGGAACTGAAAAACGGATTGAGCTAACCATGGAGGAGACCAAGGACAAACACAAGGGCCAAACCCTATATTCAAAGAATCCAGGAAATTCTGAATCCGGTGAAATCTTTAGAGAATATCTTGCTCCAAAGTCATGTTAAAAGCTTGCGGAAAATTTTTCTTCATCAACTTTCGAACTTAGAAATTCCAAAATATCATCATAAATATCCTCTATATTTCGAAAGATATCTTCATAACGATTCATGTCCGCAATTAAGTATCTCTTTGCGATATCTTTATAAAGGAAACTGTTTTAGTTTCTATATTCTGTAAAATTCGAGTTTAAATTATAAATGCTTTGAAGAAGTGATTGGGAATTGAAGCATGAGTTAATATAATATAATGACGTCAGGCCAACGTGATTATATTACAGTAAGTCATGATCAGTTTTTAATGGAAGATGATGATTCATAGATTTTATAATCATCATTTGCCATGTTACACGACTCTTACATTCTATTTAACCTCTAAACATATCAAGAAAATATTTTCTTGATGATTCGGTCTTTTTCGGATATTCTGGTAATATGACAAATCAAATCGTGCTATTACCTTTCCTTTCTACTTTATATATTATGATCATTCAAAACTTCATACCTATGAATTCTGGATCATTACTCGCTTGACTTGAAGTCAGGAAGAAGAAACAAAAACATAAAGCTCCGACATATAAGGGAAAATGTAAAGCCCGATAACGACTCCGAAATTACAAACCGTGTATATCAATGCGTATAGCAATATAAAGACACGGGATAATTAAAAACACTAAAACCCCAAGAGCATAGAAGAAGTAAACAGATTCCTCTGGCGGTAAAAGAAAAAGAAGAATGACTGCAAAGATGGTCAATATAATAACCAGGATCAGAACTGGATTTAGCATTTTCTTAATCTTTTGGAAGTTTGAATTGAGAAAGAAAGTATAGAAGTGGTGAAGATAATGAAACGGAAGAAGCTAATTTATAGCAAAATTCCAAACACATCAATCGAGGCAAATCACCGTATTTAATCAAACAAATCTCAAAATTTCGTAAATACCGGAGAATCAAATCTTATAGATTACGAAGATTTCCTTTAATTCCTTGAATTCCGAAAATCAATCGTGACTACGTCAAAAGTTAAGGCGAACATTTAATTTTCTCATTTCACTCTTTTATGATAGCTTCTTTTATACTCTTCCTATAAACGAATCGTTTTATCCATATTATTCAATAGTGATAAAACTTTATTTTTCAACTTATATTCATCATTAAAATATTCTTGTTGTAAACAATAAAGATCTCTATCAAATTTCATGACTGTGATTTTCACGAACTCCTCTCTGTTTATCTGCCCTAATATTGTGGCATAAAATGCTCAAGGTTTTAAATGAGCTCAATACCATTCATAACACATTTCATGTATCCAATTTACTGAAATGACTTGTATAACATCATCATTTTGAATGATCTTCGCATTAATGATAAATACACTTCGTTGAAGAACCTATAGAAATCATGGAAGGAGAGGTCAAACAAACGCGTAAAAGCAACATACCTATCATTAAAGTCTGTCGGAATTCGCGTAGAGGCCCCGAATATACCTGGGAACGCAAAGACCATATGAAACGGAAATATCCCCATCTCTTCTCAACTGCTGATGCATCCGAGAAGTCTACCTAAAACTTCGGGACGAAGTTTTTATTAACGGGGAGGTACTATAACACCCCTCACTTTTTGACTTCTGAAATTACTGAAATGACCCTAGGGTTTACTGTATGACTATACGTATTAATTATTTAAGGGTTGTTATATACACAATCAATTTAACGTTGACCAAATAATAAACTTTTATTCGACACTCACTGCTAATTAAAATTTATGCATTTCAATAATATTATTTATAACTATTAATCTATAAGTAATAAATAAAAAGTGACATTTATATAAATAATAAAACAATTGGGAACTAAATAAAAATAAATACAAGTCATGAATTAGTAAAAAGAAAATAATACTTATCATGTAGTAAATGTAAAAATAATAATAAACATAATAATAATAATAATAGTAATAATAATGAGACTAAAGAATCTTAAACAATTACATCCTTATGTTGACTAAAAATAAAGTATAAACTAGTACATCCTTATGTTGACTAATTATAAACTAGTACCACCTTTTGTTGACTAAAAATTATAAAACAAAATAAAATCATTAATTAGAACATCCTTATGTTGACTAACACTCTAATACTTGCACTATATAAACACTCCTAGACTCCTAGTTTTTCATTCACAAATCACACCAAAATCCTCTCTAAAAAACAATCTCTCCCTCTCCCTCTCTTGTGGTATTCGGATCTTCAAGCTTGTTCTTCGTGTTCTTCAAGAATCTTCAAGGAGTTCTTCAAGATTTTTAAGGCTTTGATCTTCCATCTTCATCGTGTTCATCTTTTCTTTGTTAATTATCTTGAATCTTCAAAGGTATAACATAAACCCTAAACTATTTACATAAACTTTAATCTTTGTTAATTCATATTCATATTATAAACTTGTTATTCATAAGTATATACATAAACACTCCTAGATTTATATATACATGTAAAAAAAAAATATTTTTATGTATATATACGAATTATATATACATATACATATTAAAACCTTAAACCCTAATACTACTTATACTAGTACTTAACATGTATACACTATTACTATTACTAGCACCTATAACCTACTACTTATATTGTAGCACAAAAATATTTTGGGATATGTATTAGAGATGTATAGATCTTCGAACTTTCTTGACGAATGGTTTCTACGAGATTCTAGGCAGAGGGTTTGGATTTCCGATTTAAAGGGTCCTATGGCTCAAGCCCCTAGATCTAAATTAGCCATTCGAAGGGAAAGGTGTGATTGGAAGCTTATCTAATACGGCAAGTATCCTAAAATGAAAAACACTCATAAAAGTAGAAACTCTCTAGTCATAGAAACTTAGTAAAATAAGAAACTTTCTAAAAATGGAAACTTTATAAAAATAGTAACTTACTAGGAATAGAAACTTAGTAAAACAAACTATACTTAAACACATACTTAAACTTAAACATGGGCAAAACACTTAACTACTCTTAAATGTCAATAGGTTGACTTTCCTGCTCACTCGTTCAACTCTTTATTCCGAGGAATAACTCTCTCTCTACTTACTAAGGTGACTTTCATAGCCCCACTCTTATTGCTATAGCACTTTTTATACTTACTGGGGTGAGACACATGCTGCTTTTATACTTTAAACAACTTAGACACAAGTACAAACCTAAACTGTACTATGACTAGCTTATGCTACTAAGACCCCACAGTGATATTTTTTAATTGCTTTCAGGATAAGGCATTCTTAATTATTGGGGGTAGGCCTATCGGGATTAACGTCCCTGATACATTTGACCGTGATGTCTTTGTATTACTTAATAATGATTTAAACATATTGATAAGGTACTGCCAACTTATCATCGGGGTAACAAAACAAACGTTTAGTCTAAAATATCACGAATCAGTACTACTTTTGGATCTGCGAGATCTACTTTTTGATCCTGCGGGAGATCAACTTTACAACTAAATCTTGTGGTCTAAAAACAACGATAACTACTTTTGTTAAACCTATGAACTTCACTCAACCTTTTTGGTTGACACTTTAGCATGTTTTGTCTCAGGTGCTGTTTGATTCAAGCTTTCTTATCTACTACTTATGTGATGCTACTTGGACTTAGGATCAAGAGATATTGCATTTATTACTTCTGCATATGAACAATTACTTTATCGTTATTTCCATTATTGTAACGACATTTCATTTTCCGCTGCGTACTCAATAAAGTTAAATTTTCTCATTTAGTATTGTTCTCGTATTATAATATGTTGGTTTATTTGATATTAGTAACGTTTCTTCCAGACCCTATTGGGAGGACATTACAGTTTCTAACGTTCTCATGTTGTTTCCGTAGGCGTATCTCCTTTGTATCGTGATTCGGGAGATTGTAAATGTGTTTGTATGCAGTGTGGGGCATCTTTCAGGAGTGCTGAGCATGTTAAATCTTATTTCAAAGACAAGCAACTTCACTATCATCATTGCTGCGAAAACAGCTGTGTCTATTTACCGCGTTATGAAGACCTTCCTGTGGCCTTAAAACGTTTATTAGAAGTTCCTGCTTTTCTTGATAACATCCGTGCGTACAACTAGATGTTCAACATGACATCATTTGGTGCTCGCACTGATGATACTATTAACAACGGTCATTCTCCATATGTTTTCAAGGTGTCTGGTCAGATTTATAATTGGCTAGGTGGTTTATGTCCTTGATAAGGTGAACCTCTAAGGTTTTGCAGCTTTATATTTATGATACGGAGCACAAAGTTAGAAACAAGATGGCCCACTTTAGAGGTCGCGATTCTAGCTGACTTTCTGAAATGGTGGTTGCTCAGTTGGTGCAGTTACTTGAATCGTATAATGAGCTGGTGAAATTGTTTCGCACTGCGTGCGATAAATGTGTTGCCAGCGAGGTACCTACTTTCAAGGTTTGCCTGTATAGTTTGAGCGGGTCAAAACAGCACGCTCTCCCTACTTCGGATGCAATAGGAGCTATTGTTTTTGACTCTGGCTCATAGTCTATTTCTGACTACAATGTCGTAATCGAGCCTCAGTTTCAGGCTCCCAATAGAATTAATAAGCTGCATCCGTTGTATATGTCGATCCAGTTCCCGCTAATGTTCTTTTTTGGTGAAACTGGCTTTCATCTAGAATTGATGTTGCGGCCCACCGCAGGTTCGCATGCTGGGCGTGAACGGAAAATGTCAATGAACATGTACTATAGCTATCAGATTCATGATAGGTTTCATAGTTACAGTTTAATGATGAGACTGGGTAGACTATTTCAACAGTATCTTGTTACGGTCTATTACAGTATCGAACTTGACCGTATGGACTACATTAGAAACAAACAAAAAGATATAAGGGCTAAATACCTTTCAGGGTTGTACGATGCTATTGATAAAGGTGATCAGACTGGTGCACAGATGTCGGCAGCATGACCATTCCTCCTGCTTCGTTCACCGGTGGGCCACGTTATATGTACAGTCATTATCTCTATGCTCTGGCCATTTTCCTTGTTTTTGGAAACCCACAATTCTTTATCACTTTCACCTGTAATGCAAAGTGGCCTGAGATTGCTCGATATTTGAGGCCTTTTCCTCGCCTAACACCTTCAAATCGTGCCGACATTGTTGCTCATGTATTCCACTTGAAGGTCAACGAGTTCATCGCCTTTTTAAAGGACGAAAAACCTCTTGGTCCTGTACGAGGAGGTAATAGTGCACATCTAACTTCGTATTTACTTTGAATGTTTGATAAATACTATAAGTTGGGACTTTGGAAATTTATTTATATTGTTCTCTTTGCATCTTGCAGTTTTTTATACAATTGAGTTTCAGAAAAAGGGTTACCTCATTGTCACACTTTGTTATTGGATCACTCATCGTCTGCTGCACCGATCAGGGAAAATTTAGACGATTACGTAAGCGCAGAACTGCCTGACCCCAAAATTGACTTGGCCGGTTATGCAGTCATATCTGCTACTATGATGCACGGCCCATGTGGTGTTGCCAATAAACGGGCACCATGCATGCAAGGTCCTGCATGTTCAAAAAAGTTTCCAAAGAAGTACATTAACAAGACTTTTTTTGATGCCAACGGGTGTGCTCATTATCGAAGATGTAATACGGGTGTATATACAACACGTGCTGGTGTCCAACTCGATAACACCTATGTTGTTCCTTACAACAGACTGCTATGTATGACTTTTCAGGCTCATATAAATGTCGAATGCTGTGGTTCGACAAGCCTCATAAAATACCTCTTCAAATATATTTCAAAAGGTACTGACCGTGTTGCTGTTCATATATCAAAACCAATAGGTAGTGATAGACAGCGGTCTCAACCAGTTGATGAGATACAAAATTTTATAGATGCTCGCTTCATTTGCCCGCATGAAGCTTGCTGGCGTATTCTTAATTTCCCAATTCATCATTGGGAACCAACAGTGTGCAGCTTGTCAAGTTTAAGGGCAAGCATCCTCTCCAAAAAATCATTGAAGACAATGAAGTCAAGAAAACAACGCTAACTGCATGGCTGCAATATAACGCATCTTCATCTACTGGCAGCCATCTTACATATTTGGATTTTCCTGGTGAATTTTTTTGGTACCAAGCCAATAAAATGGCAACGGAGGGCGAACCTAAAAAAACCTTCTATTGGAAGGATATCGTATATACCTCCCGTGTATCGAGAAGAATTTTTCTTAAGAATGCTTTTATGCCATCAAAAGGGTTGCAGAAGCTTCGAAGATATTAGAACAGTCAACCAAATTTTCCATCCTTTATACCGTTCCGCATGTGAAGCGGCTAGCTTACTTGGTGATGAAAAAGAATGTACAACATCGCTAGAAGAAGCATCCGTATAGGCCACATCATCTCAGATGCGTTCTCTTTTCACACTCATTTTGTCTTACTGTGTTGTGAAAAATCCAGTTGCCCTTTAGGAAAACCACTGGAAACTAATGGCTGATGATATTCCACTCCGCGCAGCTGCTAATTTAAATATGCCGCAATTGCACATATATGACGATTGTAGTGACCCGAACTTTTCCATGTTTATATATATTAATTGAGATTGATATTTACATGATTAAATGTTTCCAACATGTTAAGCAATCAAACTTGTTAAGACTTGATTAATTGAAATATGTTTCATATAGACAATTGATCACCCAAGTTGACCGGCGATTCACGAACGTTAAAACTTGTAAAAACGACATGACGATATATATATGGATATACATATGGTTAACATGAGATTATGATAAGTAAGTATCTCCATAATTATATTAACAATGAGTTATATACATATAAACAAGACTACTAACTTAAGGATTTCGAAACGAGACATATATGTAACGATTATCGTTGTAACGACATTTAAATGTATATATATCATATTAAGATATATTAATATATCATAATATCATGATAATATAATAATTTAACATCTCATTATATATAATAAACAATGGGTTAACAACATTAATTGAGATCGTTAACTTAAAGGTTTCAAAACAACACTTACATGTAACGACTAACGATGACTTAACGACTCAGTTAAAATGTATATACATGTAGTGTATTTAGATGTATTAAAATACTTTTGGAAGACTTCAAGACATATATCAAAACACTCATACTTAACAAAAATGGTTACAGTTACTTTTCCATTCTTTTCTTTCATCAAGAATTCTAGTCGTATTCTTACCCGTATTATACACAGCTTCAAAACGTACTTACTATGAGTATATACCAATAGGAACTAGCATGGGATTCCACTCTTGATTATGTCATGTATGACTAATCAATTTTAACTTCTACCATGAGCTAGTCAACTAACTAGAACTCCTTTTAACCCCACTCACCACTCACCAATTATCACTCATCATTCACTCCATTTCTCTTCCAATTCTTTTTCTAATTCTCTCTCAACACACATACACTATTATGAACGTATTTTTCCAGTAGTTAATCATCATCTTCATCAAAAATCACTTCAAGAATCAAGCTATAATCATCATAGGAAGAACACTTCAAGAACACTTCAAAAATCCCTTCAAGTTTACTAATTTACTTCCAAGCTTTCTAATCCATTCCAAGTAATCATCTAAGATCAAGAAACCTTTGTTATATACAGTAGGTTATCTTTCTTATTCAAGGTAATATTCATATTCAAACTTTGATTCAATTTCTATAACTATAAACTATCTTAATTCGAGTAAAAATCTTACTTGAACTTGTTTTTGTGTCATGATCCTACTTCAAGAACTTTCAAGCCATCCAAGATCCTTTGAAGCTAGATCATTTCTTGTCACTTCCAGTAGGTTTACCTACTAAATTTGAGGTAGTAATGATGTTCATAACATCATTCGATTCATACATATAAAACTATCTTATTCGAAGGTTTAAACTCGTAATCATTAGAACATAGTTTAGTTAATTCTAAACTTGTTCGCAAACAAAAGTTAATCCTTCTAACTTGACTTTTAAAATTAACTACACACATGTTCTATATCTATATGATATGCTAACTTAATGATTTAAAACCTGGAAACACGAAAAACACCGTAAAACCGGATTTACGCCGTCGTAGTAACACCGCGGGCTGTTTTGGGTTAGTTAATTAAAAACTATGATAAACTTTGATTTAAAAGTTGTTATTCTGAGAAAATGATTTTTATTATGAACATGAAACTATATCCAAAAATTATGGTTAAACTCAAAGTGGAAGTATGTTTTCTAAAATGGTCATCTAGACGTCGTTCTTTCGACTGAAATGACTACCTTTATAAAAACGACTTGTAACTTATTATTCCGACTATAAACCTATAATTTTTCTGTTTAGATTCATAAAATAGAGTTCAATATGAAACCATAGCAATTTGATTCACTCAAAACGGATTTAAAATGAAGAAGTTATGGGTAAAACAAGATTGGATAATTTTTCTCATTTTAGCTACGTGAAAATTGGTAACAAATCTATTCCAACCATAACTTAATCAACTTGTATTGTATATTATGTAATCTTGAGATACCATAGACACGTATACAATGTTTCAACCTATCATGTCGACACATCTATATATATTTCGAAACAACCATAGACACTCTATATGTGAATGTTGGAGTTAGCTATACAGGGTTGAGGTTGATTCCAAAATATATATAGTTTGAGTTGTGATCAATACTGAGATACGTATACACTGGGTCGTGGATTGATTTAAGATAATATTTATCGATTTATTTCTGTACATCTAACTGTGAACAACTAGTTGTAGGTTACTAACGAGGACAACTGACTTAATAAACTTAAAACATCAAAATATATTAAAAGTGTTGTAAATATATTTTAAACATACTTTGATATATATGTATATATTGTTATAGGTTCGTGAATCAACCAGTGGCTAAGTCTTACTTCCCGACGAAGTAAAAATCTGTGAAAGTGAGTTATAGTCCCACTTTTAAAATCTAATATTTTTGGGATGAGAATACATGCAGGTTTTATAAATGATTTACAAAATAGACACAAGTACGTAAAACTACATTCTATGGTTGAATTATCGAAATCGAATATGCCCCTTTTTATTAAGTCTGGTAATCTAAGAATTAGGGAACAGACACCCTAATTGACTCGAATCCTAAAGATAGATCTATTGGGCCTAACAAACCCCATCCAAAGTACCGGATGCTTTAGTACTTCGAAATTTATATCATATCCGAAGGGTGTCCCGGAATGATGGGGATATTCTTATATATATATGCATCTTGTTAATGTCGGTTACCAGGTGTTCACCATATGAATGATTTTTATCTCTATGTATGGGATGTGTATTGAAATATGAAATCTTGTGGTCTATTGTTACGATTTGATATATATAGGTTAAACCTATAACTCACCAACATTTTTGTTGACGTTTAAAGCATGTTTATTCTCAGGTGAATACTAAGAGCTTCCGCTGTTGCATACTAAAATAAGGACAAGATTTGGAGTCCATGTTTGTATGATATTGTGTAAAAACTGCATTCAAGAAACTGATTTCGATGTAACATATTTGTATTGTAAACCATTAATGTAATGGTCGTGTGTAAACAGGATATTTTAGATTATCATTATTTGATAATCTACGTAAAGCTTTTTAAACCTTTATTTATGAAATAAAGGTTATGGTTTGTTTTAAAAATGAATGCAGTCTTTGAAAAACGTCTCATATAGAGGTCAAAACCTCGCAACGAAATCAATTAATATGGAACGTTTTTAATCAATAAGAACGAGACATTTCAGTTGGTATCCGAGCGTTGGTCTTAGAGAACCAGAAAATTTGCATTAGTGTGTCTTATCGAGTTTGTTAGGATGCATTAGTGAGTCTGGACTTCGACCGTGTTTTCTTTAAAAATGATTGCTTAACATTTTTGTTGGAAACTATATATTTTTAACATATGAATATTATGTGATATATTAATCTCTTAACGTGTTTGATATTATGTGATAGATGTCTACCTCTAGAACAAGTCCCATTGACTCACCTAATAATAATGAAGAGTCAAATATAAATTGGAATGATTCGTGGACTGATTCACAAGTTCCCGAAGAGGAACCGGAAGAAGAGTCGGAACCGGAAGAAGAATCGGAACCGGAAGAAGAAATAGAACCGGTGGGGGAAATAATAAAACGGTTAAGTAAAAGAGAATCCTCAACCAACCGACCAAGGTTAATTATGGTCAATGGTGTTTCCGCCAAGGAAGCAAAATATTGGGAGGATTACCAATTCTCCGATGAATCGGATTCCGACGAGAATTCCGATGATGTTATAGAAATTACCCCAACTGAATTTAAAAAGGCAAAAGAAAATAATAAGGGAAAGGGCATAAAAATAGAGAAATCTAATTCCAACCCCGATGAACTTTATATGTATCGTCAACCCCCGAAGTCCTTAAGTTGTAACAATGACCCGGGAACCTCTAAACCACCAGGTTTTTCTAAACCAATGTGGACAACGACGGCTCGTATTAGGGGAACATCATATATCCCTAGAAACTTGGCAAAACGAACCAAAACCGAACAAGAAGAAACGAGCGAGTCGGAATAAGATAGTTGTATTTGTGTGGTGTAATATATGTAATATAGTGTGCTTATGCTTTATGATATATGTAAAAATTGCTTGTATTAATAAGTATTTTTTTATGAATCTAACTCTTGTCTATTTTACAGTATAAAAACACAAAATAGATAGACAACCCAATATTTTAAGAGACCTACCCGGAGACATGATTGATGAAATCTTGTCTAGAGTCGATCAGAATTCCTCGGCACAACTATTTAAGGCGAGATCAGTTTGTAAGACATTCGAAGAACGTTCCAAGAATGCCTTGGTTTATAAAAGGCTTTCGTTCGAAAGATGGGGGATATCACATTGGGAAATCCATAAGTTACGATGTGTTTACTTTGACGCATATATTGCGGGGAACCCAAATGCTATTTTACGCAACGGGTTAAGAAATTATTTTGACTCAGTATATCCGAATATAGGACTTCGTGATTTAGAAAAAGCAGCTAACATGTAACATAAAGAAGCATGTTATGCTTACGGGTTAGTAATGATCGCTTCTCACCAAAGTGAGAACAAGAACATCGGGCTACAACTATTAAACAAAACGTTCCCACAAGTGACGGAGTCGGTAATTGGGGTAAGAAATGAGGTTTTTAGGTTATTACGAGACTGTTGGTCATTACGTAACCCTCGTCCCTTTGATGATGTTACAACACGCTGTCTTATCAACGGCCATAACGGTTATGTTCCACAAGACCAAGGATGGGAAGTAGTCCTAGTAAAACCAGAATGCATGACTTGTTTCTGGACGTATGAATTACGTGTCTTTATTGCCTTTGCTGAACGACTTGTGTACTAGCTAGAATTATCTTCACAACTATCTTGTATCAAAGTTATTGTGTGCTATATTTCATGCTTTATGTAAAATAAGTGGTATTGTAAGTTTGTAAAATATTGTATAAAAGTTTGAACGCGAAATATTATTACAATCAGTTTTTCATATAGAATTGTAGTAGTTGAATTGTATATTAGCTACTAAGTATGAACTTAATGGGTAGGTACTACCCGAATTTAAACTTATAAAACGCTAATATGAAGAAAAAGCTTTTATAAATGAGTTCATATTATGCTACGAAATACTATTAACTACTCTTAATATTCTGTATGATTAACTTGTTCCATTTGACTATTTTGAAGGAAATGGCACCGACTACTCGACACACCGTGAATATGAATGAAGAGGAATTCCGTACTTTTCTAGCTTCAAACATAGCCGCAGTACAGGCTGCGCTACATACCAACAATAACCTTGGATCTGGCAGTACAGGAAATCGTGTAGGATGCACCTACAAAGAATTCACTGCCTGCAAACCTTTGGAATTTGATGGAACCGAAGGACCGATCGGATTGAAACGGTGGACCGAGAAGGTCGAATCGGTGTTTGCCATAAGTAAGTGTACTGAAGAGGACAAAGTGAAGTACGCTACTCATACCTTCACAGGTTCTGCGTTAACATGGTGGAATACCTATCTAGAGCAAGTGGGACAAGATGATGCGTACGCACTACCGTGGTCAGCATTCAAGCACTTGATGAACGAGAAGTACCGTCCCAGAACCGAGGTCAATAAGCTCAAGACAGAACTTAGAGGGTTACGAACCCAAGGATTTGATATTACCACATACGAAAGACGATTCACAGAATTGTGCCTATTGTGTCCGGGAGCATTCGAAGATGAGGAAGAGAAGATCGACGCGTTTGTGAAAGGATTACCGGAAAGAATCCAAGAAGATATAAGTTCACACGAGCCCGCCTCTATACAACAGGCATGTAGAATGGCTCACAAACTAGTGAACCAGATTGAAGAAAGAATTAAAGAACAGACTGCTGAAGAGGCCAATGTGAAGCAAGTCAAAAGAAAGTGGGAGGAAAACGGTGATAAGAATCACCAATACAACAACAACAGCAATTACAACAATAATCGTAACAATTATCCCAACAATCGCAACATCAATCGCAACTACAACAAACAGCCCAACAACAACAACAACAACAACAACAACAACAACAACAACAACAGCAACTACAACAATCATCCCAACAACAATAATAACCGCAACAACAACAACAATCAGAAGCAGCTATGCTAAAGGTGTGAAAAGTATCACTCGGGGTTCTGCACCAAATTTTGCAACAAGTGTAAAAGAAATGGTCATAGCGCGGCGAAGTGTGAGGCCTACGGACCAGGGGTTAATAGAACGAAAGGAACAAATGGTGTCGGAACGAGTAATGGCGGAGCAAGTAGTGTCGGAGCAAGTTATGCAAATGTAGTTTGTTATAAATGTGGAAAACTGGGCCACATTATTATAAATTGCCCGAACCAGGAGAACACGAATGGACAAGGCCGCAGAAGAGTTTTCAATATTAATGCGGCAGAGGCACATGAAGACCCGGAGCTTGTTACGGGTACGTTTCTTATTGACAATAAATCTGCTTACGTTTTATTTGATTCGGGTGCGGATAGAAGCTATATGAGTAGAGATTTTTGTGCTAAATTAAGTTGTCCATTGACGCCTTTGGATAGTAAATTTTTACTCGAATTAGCAAATGGTAAATTAATTTCCGCAGATAATATATGTCGGAATCGAGAAATTAAACTGGTTAGCAAAACATTTAAGATTGATTTGATACCAGTAGAGTTAGGGAGTTTTGATGTGATAATCGGTATGAACTGGTTGAAAGAAGTGAAAGCAGAGATCGTTTGATACAGAAATGCAATTCGCATTATACGAGAAAAAGGAAAACCCTTAATGGTGTACGGAGAAAAGGGCAACACGAAGCTACATATTATTAGTAATTTGAAGGCACAAAAACTAATAAGAAAAGGTTGCTATGCTATTCTAGCACACGTCGAGAAAGTACAAACTGAAGAAAAGAGCATCAATGATGTTCCCATTGCAAAAGAATTTCCCGATGTATTTCCGAAAGAATTACCGGGATTACCCCCACAGCGATCCGTTGAATTTCAAATAGATCTTGTACCAGGAGCTGCACCAATAGCTCGTGCTCCTTACAGACTCGCACCCAGCGAGATGAAAGAACTGCAAAGCCAATTACAAGAACTTTTAGAGCGTGGTTTCATTCGACCAGGCACATCACCGTGGGGAGCTCCTGTTTTGTTTGTCAAGAAGAAAGATGGTACATTCAGGTTGTGTATCGACTACCGAGAGTTGAACAAACTTACCATCAAGAACCGCTACCCACTACCGAGAATCGATGACTTATTTGATCAACTACAAGGCTTGTCTATTTATTCAAATATTGACTTACGTTCCGGGTATCATCAAATGCGGGTGAAAGAAGATGATATTCCAAAGACTGCTTTCAGAACACGTTACGGTCATTACGAGTTTATGGTCATGTCGTTTGGTTTAACTAATGCACCAGCTATGTTCATGGACCTTATGAACCGAGTGTGTGGACCATACCTTGACAAGTTTGTAATTGTTTTCATTGATGACATACTTATTTACTCAAAGAATGACCAAGAACACGGTGAACATTTGAGAAAGGTGTTAGAAGTATTGAGGAAGGAAGAATTGTACGCTAAGTTTTCAAAGTGTGCATTTTGGTTGGAAGAAGTTCAATTCCTCGGTCACATAGTGAACAAAGAAGGTATTAAGGTGGATCCGGCAAAGATAGAAACTGTTGAAAAGTGGGAAACCCCGAAAACTCCGAAACACATACGCCAGTTTTTAGGACTAGCTGGTTACTACAGAAGGTTCATCCAAGACTTTTCCAGAATAGCAAAACCCTTGACTGCATTAACGCAGAAAGGGAAGAAATTTGAATGGAATTATGAACAAGAGAAAGCGTTTCAGTTATTGAAGAAAAAGATAACTACGGCACCTATATTGTCATTGCCTGAAGGGAATGATGATTTTGTGATTTATTGTGACGCATCAAAGCAAGGTCTCGGTTGTGTATTAATGCAACGAACGAAGGTGATTGCTTATGCGTCTAGACAATTGAAGATTCACGAACAAAATTATACGACGCATGATTTGGAATTAGGCGCGGTTGTTTTTGCATTAAAAACTTGGAGGCACTACTTATATGGGGTCAAAAGTATTATATATACCGACCACAAAAGTCTTCAACACATATTTAATCAGAAACAACTGAATATGAGGCAGCGTAGGTGGATTGAATTATTGAATGATTATGACTTTGAGATTCGTTACCACCCGGGGAAGGAAAATGTGGTAGCCGATGCCTTGAGCAGGAAGGACAGAGAACCCATTCGAGTAAAATCTATGAATATAATGATTCATAATAACCTTACTACTCAAATAAAGGAGGCGCAACAAGGAGTTTTAAAAGAGGGAAATTTAAAGGATGAAATACCCAAAGGATCGGAGAAACATCTTAATATTCGGGAAGACGGAACCCGGTATAGGGCTGAAAGGATTTGGGTACCAAAATTTGGAGATATGAGAGAAATGGTACTTAGAGAAGCTCATAAAACCAGATACTCAATACATCCTGGAACGGGGAAGATGTACAAGGATCTCAGGAAATATTTTTGGTGGCCGGGTATGAAAGCCGATGTTGCTAAATACGTAGGAGAATGTTTGACGTGTTCTAAGGTCAAAGCTGAGCATCAGAAACCATCAGGTCTACTTCAACAACCCAAAATCCCGGAATGGAAATGGGAAAACATTACCATGGATTTCATCACTAAATTGCCAAGGACTGCAAGTGGTTTTGATATTATTTGGGTAATAGTTGATCGTCTCACCAAATCAGCACATTTCCTGCCAATAAGAGAAGATGACAAGATGGAGAAGTTAGCACGACTGTATTTGAAGGAAGTCGTCTCCAGACATGGAATACCAATCTCTATTATCTCTGATAGGGATGGCAGATTTATTTCAAGATTCTGGCAGACATTACAGCAAGCATTAGGAACTCGTCTAGACATGCGTACTGCCTATCATCCACAAACTGATGGGCAGAGCGAAAGGACGATACAAACGCTTGAAGACATGCTACGAGCATGTGTTATTGATTTCGGAAACAGTTGGGATCGACATCTACCATTAGCAGAATTTTCCTACAACAATAGCTACCATTCAAGCATTGAGATGGCGCCGTTTGAAGCACTTTATGGTAGAAAGTGCAGGTCTCCGATTTGTTGGAGTGAAGTGGGGGATAGACAGATTACGGGTCCGGAGATTATACAAGAAACTACCGAGAAGATCATCCAAATTCAACAACGGTTGAAAACCGCCCAAAGTCGACAAAAGAGCTACGCTGACATTAAAAGAAAAGATATAGAATTTGAAATTGGAGAGATGGTCATGCTTAAAGTTGCACCTTGGAAAGGCGTTGTTCGATTTGGTAAACGAGGGAAATTAAATCCAAGGTATATTGGACCATTCAAGATTATTGATCGTGTCGGACCAGTAGCTTACCGACTTGAGTTACCTCAACAACTCGCGGCTGTACATAACACTTTCCACGTCTCGAATTTGAAGAAATGTTTTGCTAAAGAAGATCTCACTATTCCGTTAGATGAAATCCAAATCAACGAAAAACTCCAATTCATCGAAGAACCCGTCGAAATAATGGATCGTGAGGTTAAAAGACTTAAGCAAAACAAGATACCAATTGTTAAGGTTCGATGGAATGCTCGTAGAGGACCCGAGTTCACCTGGGAGCGTGAAGATCAGATGAAGAAGAAATACCCGCATCTATTTCCAGAAGATTCGTCAACACCTTCAACAGCTTAAAATTTCGGGACGAAATTTATTTAACGGGTAGGTACTGTAGTGACCCGAACTTTTCCATGTTTATATATATTAATTGAGATTGATATTTACATGATTAAATGTTTCCAACATGTTAAGCAATCAAACTTGTTAAGACTTGATTAATTGAAATATGTTTCATATAGACAATTGACCACCCAAGTTGACCGGCGATTCACGAACGTTAAAACTTGTAAAAATGACATGACGATATATATATGCATATACATATGGTTAACATGAGATTATGATAAGTAAGTATCTCCATAAGTATATTAACAATGAGTTATATACATATAAACAAGACTACTAACTTAAGGATTTCGAAACGAGACATATATGTAACGATTATCGTTGTAACGACATTTAAATGTATATATATCATATTAAGATATATTAATATATCATAATATCATGATAATATAATAATTTAACATCTCATTAGATATAATAAACAATGGGTTAACAACATTAATTGAGATCGTTAACTTAAAGGTTTTAAAACAACACTTACATGTAATGACTAACGATGACTTAACGACTCAGTTAAAATGTATATACATGTAGTGTATTTAGATGTATTAAAATACTTTTGGAAGACTTCAAGACGTATATCAAAACACTCATACTTAACGAAAATGGTTATAGTTACTTTTCCATTCTTTTCTTTCATCAAGAATTCTAGTCGTATTCTTACCCGTATTATACACAACTTCAAAACGTACTTACTATGAGTATATACCAATAAGAACTAGCATGGGATTCCACTCTTGATTATGTCATGTATGACTAATCAATTTTAACTTCTACCATGAGCTAGTCAACTAACTAGAACTCCTTTTAACCCCACTCACCACTCACCAATTACCACTCATCATTCACTCCATTTCACTTCCAATTCTCTTTCTAATTCTCTCTCAACACACACACACACACACACACACACTATTGTGAACGTATTTTTCCAGTAGTTAATCATCATCTTCATCAAAAATTACTTCAAGAATCAAGCTATAATCATCATAGGAAGAACACTTCAAGAACACTTCAAAAATCCCTTCAAGTTTACTAATTTTCTTCCAAGCTTTCTAATCCATTCCAAGTAATCATCTAAGATCAAGAAACCTTTGTTATATACAGTAGGTTATCTTTCTTATTCAAGGTAATATTCATATTCAAACTTTGATTCAATTTCTATAACTATAAACTATCTTAATTCGAGTAAAAATCTTACTTGAACTTGTTTTTGTGTCATGATCCTACTTCAAGAACTTTCAAGCCATCCAAGATCCTTTGAAGCTAGATCATTTATTGTCACTTCCAGTAGGTTTACCTACTAAACTTGAGGTAGTAATGATCTTCATAACATCATTCGATTCATACATATAAAACTATCTTATTCGAAGGTTTAAACTCGTAATCATTAGAACATAGTTTAGTTAATTCTAAACTTGTTCGCAAACAAAAGTTAATCCTTCTAACTTGACTTTTAAAATTAACTACACACATGTTCTATATCTATATGATATGCTAACTTAATGATTTAAAACCTGGAAACACGAAAAATACCGTAAAACCGGATTTACGCCGTCGTAGTAACACCGCGGGCTGTTTTGGGTTAGTTAATTAAAAACTATGATAAACTTTGATTTAAAAGTTGTTATTCTGAGAAAATGATTTTTATTATGAACATGAAACTATATCCAAAAATTATGGTTAAACTCAAAGTGGAAGTATGTTTTCTAAAATGGTCATCTAAACGTCGTTCTTTCGACTGAAATGACTACCTTTATAAAAACGACTTGTAACTTATTTTTCCGACTATAAACCTATAATTTTTCTGTTTAGATTCATAAAATAGAGTTCAATATTAAACCATAGCAATTTGATTCACTAAAAACGGATTTAAAATGAAGAAGTTATGGGTAAAACAAGATTGGATAATTTTTCTCATTTTAGCTACGTGAAAATTGGTAACAAATCTATTCCAACCATAACTTAATCAACTTGTATTGTATATTATGTAATCTTGAGATACCATAGACACGTATACAATGTTTCGACCTATCATGTCGACACATCTATATATATTTCGGAACAACCATAGACACTCTATATGTGAATGTTGGAGTTAGCTATACAGGGTTGAGGTTGATTCCAAAATATATATAGTTTGAGTTGTGATCAATACTGAGATACGTATACACTGGGTCGTGGATTGATTCAAGATAATATTTATCGATTTATTTCTGTACATCTAACTGTGGACAACTAGTTGTAGGTTACTAACGAGGACAGCTGACTTAATAAACTTAAAACATCAAAATATATTAAAAGTGTTGTAAATATATTTTAAACATACTTTGATATATATGTATATATTGTTATAAGTTCGTGAATCAACCAGTGGCCAAGTCTTACTTCCCGACGAAGTAAAAATCTGTGAAAGTGAGTTATAGTCCCACTTTTAAAATCTAATATTTTTGGGATGAAAATACATGCAGGTTTTATAAATGATTTATAAAATAGACACAAGTACGTGAAACTACATTCTATGGTTGAATTATCGAAATCGAATATGCCCCTTTTTATTAAGTCTGGTAATCTAAGAATTAGGAAACAGACACCCTAATTGATGCGAATCCTAAAGATAGATCTATTGGGCCTAACAAACCCCATCCAAAGTACCGGATGCTTTAGTACTTCGAAATTTATATCATATCCGAAGGGTGTCCCGGAATGATGGGGATATTCTTATATATATATGCATCTTGTTAATGTCGGTTACCAGGTGTTCACCATATGAATGATTTTTATCTCTATGTATGGGATGTGTATTGAAATATGAAATCTTGTGGTCTATTGTTACGATTTGATATATATAGGTTAAACCTATAACTCACCAACATTTTTGTTGACGTTTAAAGCATGTTTATTCTCAGGTGAATACTAAGAGCTTCCGCTGTTGCATACTAAAATAAGGACAAGATTTGGAGTCCATGTTTGTATGATATTGTGTAAAAACTGCATTCAAGAAACTGATTTCGATGTAACATATTTGTATTGTAAACCATTATGTAATGGTCGTGTGTAAACAGGATATTTTAGATTATCATTATTTGATAATCTACGTAAAGCTTTTTAAACCTTTATTTATGAAATAAAGGTTATGGTTTGTTTTAAAAATGAATGCAGTCTTTGAAAAACGTCTCATATAGAGGTCAAAACCTCGCAACGAAATCAATTAATATGGAACGTTTTTAATCAATAAGAACGGGACATTTCAGTTGGTATCCGAGCGTTGGTCTTAGAGAACCAGAAAATTTGCATTAGTGTGTCTTATCCAGTTTGTTAGGATGCATTAGTGAGTCTGGACTTCGACCGTGTTTTCTTTAAAAATGATTGCTTAACATTTTTGTTGGAAACTATATATTTTTAACATATGAATATTATGTGATATATTAATCTCTTAACGTGTTTGATATTATGTGATAGATGTCTACCTCTAGAACAAGTCCCATTGACTCACCTAATAATAATGAAGAGTCAAATGTAAATTGGAATGATTCGTGGACTGATTCACAAGTTCCCGAAGAGGAACCGGAAGAAGAGTCAGAACCGGAAGAAGAATCGGAACCGGAAGAAGAAATAGAACCGGTGGGGGAAATAATAAAACGGTTAAGTAAAAGAGAATCCTCAACTAACCGACCAAGGTTAATTATGGTCAATGGTGTTTCCGCCAAGGAAGCAAAATATTGGGAGGATTACCAATTCTCCGATGAATCGGATTCCGACGAGAATTCCGATGATGTTATAGAAATTACCCCAACTGAATTTAAAAAGGCAAAAGAAAATAATAAGGGAAAGGGCATAAAAATAGAGAAATCTAATTCCAACCCCGATGAACTTTATATGTATCGTCAACCCCCGAAGTCCTTAAGTTGTAACAATGACCCGGGAACCTCTAAACCACCAGGTTGTTCTAAACCAATGTGGACAACGACGGCTCGTATTAGGGGAACATCATATATCCCTAGAAACTTGGCAAAACGAACCAAAACCGAACAAGAAGAAACGAGCGAGTCGGAATAAGATAGTTGTATTTGTGTGGTGTAATATATGTAATATAGTGTGCTTATGCTTTATGATATATGTAAAAATTGCTTGTATTAATAAGTATTTTTTTTATGAATCTAACTCTTGTCTATTTTACAGTATAAAAACACAAAATGGATAGACAACCCAATATTTTAAGAGACCTACCCGGAGACATGATTGATGAAATCTTGTCTAGAGTCGGTCAGAATTCCTCGGCACAACTATTTAAGGCGAGATCAGTTTGTAAGACATTCGAAGAACGTTCCGAGAATGCCTTGGTTTATAAAAGGCTTTCGTTCGAAAGATGGGGGATATCACATTGGGAAATCCATAAGTTACGATGTGTTTACTTTGACGCATATATTGCGGGGAACCCAAATGCTATTTTACGCAACGGGTTAAGAAATTATTTTGACTCAGTATATCCGAATATAGGACTTCGTGATTTAGAAAAAGCGGCTAACATGCAAGATAAAGAAGCATGTTATGCTTATGGGTTAGTAATGTTCGCTTCTCACCAAAGTGAGAACAAGAACATCGGGCTACAACTATTAAACAAAACGTTCCCACAAGTGACGGAGTCGGTAATTGGGGTAAGAAATGAGGTTTTTAGGTTATTACGAGACTGTTGGTCATTACGTAACCCTCGTCCCTTTGACGATGTTACAACACGCTGTCTTATCAACGGCCATAACGGTTATGTTCCACAAGACCAAGGATGGGAAGTAGTCCTAGTAAAACCAGAATGCATGACTTGTTTCTGGACGTATGAATTACGTGTCTTTATTGCCTTTGCTGAACGACTTGTGTACTAGCTAGAATTATCTTCACAACTATCTTGTATCAAAGTTATTGTGTGCTATATTTCATGCTTTATGTAAAATAAGCGGTATTGTAAGTTTGTAAAATATTGTATAAAAGTTTGAACGCGAAATATTATTACAATCAGTTTTTCATATAGAATTGTAGTAGTTGAATTGTATATTAGCTACTAAGTATGAACTTAACGGGTAGGTACTACCCGAATTTAAACTTATAAAACGCTAATATGAAGAAAAAGCTTTTATAAATGAGTTCATATTATGCTACGAAATACTATTAACTACTCTTAATATTCTGTATGATTAACTTGTTCCATTTGACTATTTTGAAGGAAATGGCACCGACTACTCGACACACCGTGAATATGAATGAAGAGGAATTCCGTACTTTTCTAGCTTTAAACATAGCCGCAGTACAGGCTGCGCTACATACCAACAATAACCTTGGATCTGGCAGTACAGGAAATCGTGTAGGATGCACCTACAAAGAATTCACTGCCTGCAAACCTTTGGAATTTGATCGAACCGAAGGACCGATCGGATTGAAACGGTGGACCGAGAAGGTCGAATCGGTGTTTGCCATAAGTAAGTGTACTGAAGAGGACAAAGTGAAGTACGCTACGCATACCTTCACAGGTTCTGCGTTAACATGGTGGAATACCTATCTAGAGCAAGTGGGACAAGATGATGCGTACGCACTACCGTGGTCAGCATTCAAGCACTTGATGAACGAGAAGTACCGTCCCAGAACCGAGGTCAATAAGCTCAAGACAGAACTTAGAGGGTTACGAACCCAAGGATTTGATATTACCTCATACGAAAGACGATTCACAGAATTGTGCCTATTGTGTCCGGGAGCATTCGAAGATGAGGAAGAGAAGATCGACGCGTTTGTGAAAGGATTACCGGAAAGAATCCAAGAAGATATAAGTTCACACGAGCCCGCCTCCATACAACAGGCATGTAGAATGGCTCACAAACTAGTGAACCAGATTGAAGAAAGAATTAAAGAACAGACTGCTGAAGAGGCCAATGTGAAGCAAGTCAAAAGAAAGTGGGAGGAAAACGGTGATAAGAATCACCAATACAACAACAACAGCAATTACAACAATAATCGCAACAATTATCCCAACAATCGCAACATCAATTGCAACTACAACAAACGGCCCAACAACAACAACAACAACAACAACAACAGCAACTACAACAATCATCCCAACAACAATAATAACCGCAACAACAACAACAATCAGAAGCAGCTATGCCAAAGGTGTGAAAAGTATCACTCGGGGTTCTGCACCAAATTTTGCAACAAGTGTAAAAGAAATGGTCATAGCGCGGCAAAGTCTGAGGTCTAAGGACCAGGGGTTAATAGAACGAAAGGAACAAATGGTGTCGGAACGAGTAATGGCGGAGCAAGTAGTGTCGGAGCAAGTTATGCAAATGTAGTTCGTTATAAATGTGGAAAACCGGGCCACATTATTAGAAATTGCCCGAACCAGGAGAACACGAATGGACAAGGCCGCGAAAGAGTTTTCAATATTAATGCGGCAGAGGCACATGAAGACCCGGAGCTTTTTACGGGTACATTTCTTATTGACAATAAATCTGCTTACGTTTTATTTGATTCGGGTGCGGATAGAAGCTATATGAGTAGAGATTTTTGTGCTAAATTAAGTTTTCCATTGACGCCTTTGGATAGTAAATTTTTACCCGAATTAGCAAATGGTAAATTAATTTCAGCAGATAATATATGTCGGAATCGAGAAATTAAACTGGTTAGCGAAACATTTAAGATTGATTTGATACCAGTAGAGTTAGGGAGTTTTGATGTGATAATCGGTATGGACTGGTTGAAAGAAGTGAAAGCAGAGATCGTTTGATACAAAAATACAATTCGCATTATACGAGAAAAAGGAAAACCCTTAATGGTGTACGGAGAAAAGGGCAACACGAAGCTACATATTATTAGTAATTTGAAGGCACAAAAACTAATAAGAAAAGGTTGCTATGCTATTCTAGCACACGTCGAGAAAGTACAAACTTAAGAAAAGAGCATCAATGATGTTCCCATTGCAAAAGAATTTCCCGATGTATTTCTGAAAGAATTACCGGGATTACCCCCACAGCGATCCGTTGAATTTCAAATAGATCTTGTACCAGGAGCTGCACCAATAGCTCGTGCTCCTTACAGACTCGCACCCAGCGAGATGAAAGAACTGCAAAGCCAATTACAAGAACTTTTAGAGCGTGGTTTCATTCGACCAAGCACATCACCGTGGGGAGCTCCTGTTTTGTTTGTCAAGAAGAAAGATGGTACATTCAGGTTGTGTATCGACTACCGAGAGTTGAACAAACTTACCATCAAGAACCGCTACCCACTACCGAGAATCGACGACTTATTTGATCAACTACAAGGCTCGTCTGTTTATTAAAATATTGACTTACGTTCCGGGTATCATCAAATGCGGGTGAAAGAAGATGATATTACAAAGACTGCTTTCAGAACACGTTACGGTCATTACGAGTTTATGGTCATGCCGTTTGGTTTAACTAATGCACCAGCTGTGTTCATGGACCTTATGAACCGAGTGTGTGGACCATACCTTGACAAGTTTGTCATTGTTTTCATTGATGACATACTTATTTACTCAAAGAATGACCAAGAACACGGTGAACATTTGAGAAAGGTGTTAGAAGTATTGAGGAAGGAAGAATTGTACGCTAAGTTTTCAAAGTGTGCATTTTGGTTGGAAGAAGTTCAATTCCTCGGTCACATAGTGAACAAAGAAGGTATTAAGGTGGATCCGGCAAAGATAGAAACTGTTGAAAAGTGGGAAACCCCGAAAACTCCGAAACACATACGCCAGTTTTTAGGACTAGCTGGTTACTACAGAAGGTTCATCCAAGACTTTTCCAGAATAGCAAAACCCTTGACTGCATTAACGCATAAAGGGAAGAAATTTGAATGGAATTATGAACAAGAGAAAGCGTTTCAGTTATTGAAGAAAAACCTAACTACGGCACCTATATTGTCATTGCCTGAAGGGAATGATGATTTTGTGATTTATTGTGACGCATCAAAGCAAGGTCTCGGTTGTGTATTAATGCAACGAACGAAGGTGATTACTTATGCGTCTAGACAATTGAAGATTCACGAACAAAATTATACGATGCATGATTTGGAATTAGGCGCGGTTGTTTTTGCATTAAAGACTTGGAGGCACTACTTATATGGGGTCAAAAGTATTATATATACCGACCACAAAAGTCTTCAACACATATTTAACCAGAAACAACTGAATATGAGGCTGCGTAGGTGGATTGAATTATTGAATGATTACGACTTTGAGATTCGTTACCACCCGGGGAAGGCAAATGTGGTAGCCGATGCCTTGAGCAGGAAGGACAGAGAACCCATTCGAGTAAAATCTATGAATATAATGATTCATAATAACCTTACTACTCAAATAAAGGAGGCGCAACAAGGAGTTTTAAAAGAGGGAAATTTAAAGGATGAAATACCCAAAGGATCGGAGAAACATCTTAATATTCGGGAAGACGGAACCCGGTATAGGGCTGAAAGGATTTGGGTACCAAAATTTGGAGATATGAGAGAAATGGTACTTAGAGAAGCTCATAAAACCAGATACTCAATACATCCTGGAACGGGGAAGATGTACAAGGATCTCAGGAAATATTTTTGGTGGCCGGGTATGAAAGCCGATGTTGCTAAATACGTAGGAGAATGTTTGACGTGTTCTAAGGTCAAAGCTGAGCATCAGAAACCATCAGGTCTACTTCAACAACCCGAAATCCCGGAATGGAAATGGGAAAACATTACCATTTGATTTCATCACTAAATTGCCAAGGACTGCAAGTGGTTTTAATACTATTTGGGTAATAGTTGATCGTCTCACCAAATCAGCACATTTCCTGCCAATAAGAGAAGATGACAAGATGGAGAAGTTAGCACGACTGTATTTGAAGGAAGTCGTCTCCAGACATGGAATACCAATCTCTATTATCTCTGATAGGGATGGCAGATTTATTTCATGATTCTGGCAGACATTATAGCAAGCATTAGGAACTCGTCTAGATATGAGTACTGCCTATCATCCACAAACTGATGGGCAGAGCGAAAGGACGATACAAACACTTGAAGACATGCTACGAGCATGTGTTATTGATTTCGAAAACAGTTGGGATCGACATCTACCATTAGCAGAATTTTCCTACAACAACAGCTACCATTCAAGCATTGAGATGGCGCTGTTTGAAGCACTTTATGGTAGAAAGTGCAGGTCTCCGATTTGTTGAAGTGAAGTGGGGGATAGACAGATTACGGGTCCGGAGATTATACAAGAAACTACCGAGAAGATCATCCAAATTCAACAACGGTTGAAAACCGCCCAAAGTCGACAAAAGAGCTACGCTGACATTAAAAGAAAAGATATAGAATTTGAAATTGGAGAGATGGTCATGCTTAAAGTTGCACCTTGGAAAGGCGTTGTTCGATTTGGTAAACGAGGGAAATTAAATCCAAGGTATATTGGACCATTCAAGATTATTGATCTTGTCGGACCAGTAGCTTACCGACTTGAGTTACCTCAACAACTCGCAGCTGTACATAACACTTTCCACGTCTCGAATTTGAAGAAATGTTTTGCTAAAGAAGATCTCACTATTCCGTTAGATGAAATCCAAATCAACGAAAAACTCCAATTCATCGAAGAACCCGTCGAAATAATGGATCGTGAGGGTAAAAGACTTAAGCAAAACAAGATACCAATTGTTAAGGTTCGATGGAATGCTCGTAGAGGACCCGAGTTCACCTGGGAGCGTGAAGATCAGATGAAGAAGAAATACCCGCATCTATTTCCAGAAGATTCGTCAACACCTTCAACAGCTTAAAATTTCGGGACAAAATTTATTTAACGGGTAGGTACTGTAGTGACCCGAACTTTTCCATGTTTATATATATTAATTGAGATTGATATTTACATGATTAAATGTTTCCAACATGTTAAGCAATCAAACTTGTTAAGACTTGATTAATTGAAATATGTTTCATATAGACAATTGACCACCCAAGTTGACCGGCGATTCACGAACGTTAAAACTTGTAAAAATGACATGAAGATATATATATGCATATACATATGGTTAACATGAGATTATGATAAGTAAGTATCTCCATAAGTATATTAACAATGAGTTATATACATATATACAAGACTACTAACTTAAGGATTTCGAAACGAGACATATATGTAACGATTATCGTTGTAACGACATTTAAATGTATATATATCAAATTAAGATATATTAATATATCATAATATCATGATAATATAATAATTTAACTTCTCATTAGATATAATAAACAATGGGTTAACAACATTAATTGAGATCGTTAACTTAAAGGTTTCAAAACAACACTTACATGTAACGACTAACGATGACTTAACGACTCAGTTAAAATGTATATACATGTAGTGTATTTAGATGTATTAAAATACTTTTGGAAGACTTCAAGACATATATCAAAACACTCATACTTAATGAAAATGGTTACAGTTACTTTTCCATTCTTTTCTTTCATCAAGAATTCTAGTCGTATTCTTACCCGTATTATACACAGCTTCAAAACGTACTTACTATGAGTATATACCAATAGGAACTAGCATGGGATTCCACTCTTGATTATGTCATGTATGACTAATCAATTTTAACTTCTACCATGAGCTAGTCAACTAACTAGAACTCGTTTTAACCCCACTCACCACTCACCAATTACCACTCATCATTCACTCCATTTCACTTCCAATTCTCTTTCTAATTCTCTCTCAACACACACACACACACACACTATTATGAACGTATTTTTCCAGTAGTTAATCATCATCTTCATCAAAAATCACTTCAAGAATCAAGCTATAATCATCATAGGAAGAACACTTCAAAAATCCCTTCAAGTTTACTAATTTACTTCCAAGCTTTCTAATCCATTCCAAGTAATCATCTAAGATCAAGAAACCTTTGTTATATACAGTAGGTTATCTTTCTTTTTCAAGGTAATATTCATATTCAAACTTTGATTCAATTTCTATAACTATAAACTATCTTAATTCGAGTAAAAATCTTACTTGAACTTGTTTTTGTGTCATGATCCTACTTCAAGAACTTTCAAGCCATCCAAGATTCTTTGAAGCTAGATCATTTCTTGTCACTTCCAGTAGGTTTACCTACTAAACTTGAGGTAGTAATGATGTTCATAATATCATTCGATTCATACATATAAAACTATCTTATTCGAAGGTTTAAACTCGTAATCATTAGAACATAGTTTAGTTAATTCTAAACTTGTTCGCAAACAAAAGTTAATCCTTCTAACTTGACTTTTAAAATTAACTACACACATGTTCTATATCTATATGATATGCTAACTTAATGATTTAAAAACTGGAAACACGAAAAATACCGTAAAACCGGATTTACGCCGTCGTAGTAACACCGCGGGCTGTTTTGGGTTAGTTAATTAAAAACTATGATAAACTTTGATTTAAAAGTTGTTATTATGAGAAAATTATTTTTATTATGAACATGAAACTATATCCAAAAATTATGGTTAAACTCAAAGTGGAAGTATGTTTTCAAAAATGGTCATCTAGACGTCGTTCTTTTGACTGAAATGACTACCTTTACAAAAACGACTTATAACTTATTTTTCCAACTATAAACCTATACTTTTTCTGTTTAGATTCATAAAATAGAGTTCAATATGAAACCATAGCAATTTGATTCACTCAAAACGGATTTAAAATGAAGAAGTTATGGGTAAAACAAGATTGGATAATTTTTCTCATTTTAGCTACGTGAAAATTGGTAACAAATCTATTCCAACCATAACTTAATCAACTTGTATTGTATATTATGTAATCTTGAGATACCATAGACACGTATACAATGTTTCGACCTATCATGTCGACACATCTATATATATTTCGGAACAACCATAGACACTCTATATGTGAATGTTGGAGTTAGCTATACAGGGTTGAGGTTGATTCCAAAATATATATAGTTTGAGTTGTTATCAATACTGAGATACGTATACACTGGGTCGTGGATTGATTCAAGATAATATTTATCGATTTATTTCTGTACATCTAACTGTGGACAACTAGTTGTAGGTTACTAACGAGGACAGCTGACTTAATAAACTTAAAACATCAAAATATATTAAAAGTGTTGTAAATATATTTTAAACATACTTTGATATATATGTATATATTGTTATAGGTTCGTGAATCAACCAGTGGCCAAGTCTTACTTCCCGACGAAGTAAAAATCTGTGAAAGTGAGTTATAGTCCCACTTTTAAAATCTAATATTTTTGGGATGAGAATACATGCAGGTTTTATAAATGATTTACAAAATAGACACAAGTACGTGAAACTACATTCTATGGTTGAATTATCGAAATCGAATATGCCCCTTTTTATTAAGTCTGGTAATCTAAGAATTAGGGAACAGACACCCTAATTGACGCGAATCCTAAAGATAGATCTATTGGGCCTAACAAACCCCATCCAAAGTACCGGATGCTTTAGTACTTCAAAATTTATATCATATCCGAAGGGTGTCCCGGAATGATGGGGATATTCTTATATATATATGCATCTTGTTAATGTCGGTTACCAGGTGTTCACCATATGAATGATTTTTATCTCTATGTATGGGATGTGTATTGAAATATGAAATCTTGTGGTCTATTGTTACGATTTGATATATGTAGGTTAAACCTATAACTCACCAACATTTTTGTTGACGTTTAAAGCATGTTTATTCTCAGGTGAATACTAAGAGCTTCCGCTGTTGCATACTAAAATAAAGACAAGATTTGGAGTCCATGTTTGTATGATATTGTGTAAAAACTGCATTCAAGAAACTGATTTCGATGTAACATATTTGTATTGTAAACCATTATGTAATGGTCGTGTGTAAACAGGATATTTTAGATTATCATTATTTGATAATCTACGTAAAGCTTTTTAAACCTTTATTTATGAAATAAAGGTTATGGTTTGTTTTAAAAATGAATGCAGTCTTTGAAAAACGTCTCATATAGTGGTCAAAACCTCGCAACGAAATCAATTAATATGGAACGTTTTTAATCAATAAGAACGGGACATTTCAACGATGATCTGCATAATTTTGTTCTGTACGAGCTGGAAATCCTTTTAAACTATTGTTTCAAGTCAATTTTTGATTTCGGGTTACCATCACTCCCAGCTGACCTGCTCCTAGATCTGGCAAACTGTTTTATCATGGAGGAGCAAAACTATGATCGTGCGTTTCTAAATGATGAACGGCTTGAGTTATTGAGGGAAAAGAACACAGAATTTTCATGTAGTTACTCCAACCAGGTTTGACACCGCCTATAAGGGAAAAGAACACAGAATTTTCAAAGTGGTTATTGAGTGTGGGAAATGGTGAAACTGGTGTGCCTGATGCAGAGGACCCGTTGAATAGTTGTTGGGTACAAATCCCAGACACATTTTGTATTCTCGATGATGCAAATGGTTTAGCAAATCTGATTTCTTTTATATATCCCCGTAAATCACTGCAAAATCCATCCGCAATCGAGCTGCAGCAGAAAGCAATAGTTTGTCCCAAAAATGACGATGCTGATACGATAAATACATTGATCGTCAATATGGTTGATGGTCCAGTTACAACATACTACAGCTACGACACTGCAACTCCGCATGGAAATGATGGCGGCGAGTCAGAATTGTTCTATCCAGCAGAATATCTGAACACGCTTATTTACCCAGGCTTACCGCCACATGAGTTGCATCTAGAAAAGGGTGTACCAGCCATTCTGTTACGGAACACTAATATAGCAGGTGGCCTTTGTAATAGGATAAGAATGATAATCACTCAAATGTTATCAAAGTCAGTCGAGGATGAAATTATCACAGGAACAAGGGTCGATGAGAAGGTCTTTTTTCCAAGGATGAACCTCATCCACAAGGAACCAACGTTGCCATTCATTCTGAAAAGACAATAATTCCCATTAAAAATTTCATACGCTATGACTATAAATAAAAGTCAGGGTCAATCGCTCAGCAAAATTAGAGTTTATCTACCTAAGCCCATCTTCGACCACGGTCAGCTATTTGTAGCGCTGTCAAGGGCTACATCCCCGATGGATTGAAGTTGCTAATTAAGGAACATGAAGAACACAGGCCTAACGTAACAAAAAACATTGTCTACATAGATTTTTTGTCCTCAATTACCGACTACGAGGCAGCAACAACTACCTGTTCCAACTGAAAACCACAGCCAAAGATGCATTATGTACATAGTTAATTAATATATATATTTACATTTGTGATACTAATTCTTTTCTTCTTTTGATAGTATGGCATAAATAACACCACTAGGACAACTGATACCAGGCGATGGAAATAGAACAATCACAGTGAAGGTCTACCGCAAATGGGTGACTTACAGTTATTAGAACCAGGCTCCAACTGGCTACTGCTGCATGCTAATCGGGGAAATGGTATTGAAATTTTACATCTTTTACCAACTAGTGTTATCTCTTATTTACAACATATGTTTGACTGTCTTTCGAATTATACAGAACTACCCTATCCTAGTGAACATGAGATACAATGAAAAAGAATTTTTGATGAAGTCATGCACTTGAACAAAGTGTATGTTATAACAAACTTCACATGTCATGTGATATTGCCTCGTTTATACATGTTCTTACTCGCAATATCGGTTAGTTTTGATTTGGTTTTTGGTTATTAATTGAAGAATTGGTAAAGGAAATGTTAAAGTTTGAGTTTTTGTGCTCCTACGAGATGATTCGAAGAGTTATTACATTTTGGAAGATATTTGGTCAAAGGTTTGAATGTTTTCGAGAAGAAATTGCAAGCCGAAACGAAGTATCAAAGTATTAAATTGAAACATAAAAATACTGATCAGAATGGTGAATCTCGCGGTCTCGAGATACCTTGATCCGGCCGCGAGTTTGGTCTTGGCCCGTGATAAAATTCTCGCGTGCGCAATTTGTTAACAGAAGGTTCAGGAATCTGAAAAGTAAACTCTCGCTGTCGCGATTTGAAGAGATGCGGTCGCAATTTTATAGAAGACTCGCGGTTGCGATTTACCTAATGCGGCCGCGAGATTAGCTGGCCAAATTCAGTTTTTGGGTTTAGTATAAATACGCGATTTTAACCCTTTTTAGGGTAATCAGCTTTTTACTTACGAATTTTTATGCTCCAGCCATTAGGTTACGAATTTCTTAGCTTTTCTAGCAACAATTGTAGTTAGTTTAATCTTGCTATTACTTTTATTCACATTTAATTTAATGGATTCAATGGTTTACTTTTAATGTTTTTAATGTTCTTTATTTTAATATGAGTAGCTAAACTAGTTGTATCTACTAGATGATTAAACTAAGGTGAAGGATTGCTATCTTTATAATTTGAACAATCAGATCTTATTATTTCATGTATTGTTTGGCTAAGAACTGTTGGGATTTAACAAGTTTGAAACTCTTAAAACCATTTAAGAATCATTATAAAACGGAAGCGTGTAATTATCAAATTTTACTTGTTGAACTTTAAGCCAATTAAAGCTAAATCCCAATAGGATCAAGTTGTGAATATATACTTACAAATTAACAAGAAAGGGAGAGTTATATACCTCCTTAAAACAAGTTTAAGGGCTGTCCAAAATGCTTATAAGATGATGAACAATTATGTGGAACTTCAAGCCTTTGATGCACCAACAACACGCTTTAAGTTAGCTAGACCTTAGAACCTTAACTACCTTGTCTAGCAAGCTTGAAACCCTTTGTAATTTGCTAAAAATCTTGACCAGGGACAGCAGCTAATGATGATGAATATGAATGAATATGGAGCTTCTAACTTGAAGCCTCAAGCAAGTAATACCCCAAGCAATAATCCCAACACCCTTGACTTTGGTTAGGAATTGAATGACACTTGAATTAAGCTTGAAAAAAAAAACTTAGAACCTTCTTTAGGGTCTCTTAGACCCACGGTTTTTGGACAGCAGATGGGCTGGAAAAATGCAGTTTTTTTAAGCTTAGAAGTGTAGTCTCACTTGAAAGAATGATTCAAACTTTGGTATATGAGTTATGCATGCATCTTTGGACTTTGTAGTCTTAAAAGTAACAAATGAGACCAAGCATGGGGTGTCTTGGAGACACAAAAAATCTGCCCATTATGTTTAAATTTTATAACAAGAATATTTTATAAAACTTGTTACAAGTTTTATAAAACTTGTATAAAATAAAATGTATTTGTTACTTGCAATAATTTTATAAACCATTTTATAAAATATAACATAACATAATTATTTAAACCTATAAATAATTAATTCCACATCATATATAAATTATCCAAATAATTTATCTCAAGTGATTATAATTTAGAAAATCGATTTTCTAAAGTTCAAGTGTCGCGTATTTATTTAACAATCCAACCGTTAAAATAAATACATATAAAGTGTTGGTTAGCTTGTTATTGGGTATGACCCGACTTGGATCATAACATAGTGGCCACGTTAATTTAATATGTCTCTCGGGCATACGAAATACCTTCAATCTCCCACTTGCACGAGAAACATAAGAAATTAATGCAAGTGATGGATACCACCTAACGACCGTCCATCACCCCCAATATGTTATGACTTTTGCCATTCAATAACATCATCCCTTTCGAGTTCCCATCTCGAATATGAATAGGTGAATATTTCATCACATCCTTTCGTCCTAGATGTCATGTTAAATCCAAGAGATACAGAGTGATCACTCTCTTTTAGATTTAACTTTATCAGGCCTTAGACATCTGACTCTCAACGAATAAGAGGGACAAATTCCATCTTGACTACATACGTCCTAAATATACACCTTGTATTATACCTGAGCTCTTCCTTATGAACCACCATATTTCAGAATAGCGAAGGAAAGAATCAAGGCACAATACTTGGCAAATATCTGAACCCAATATGTATCTCAGGTCAGAGGATACAATGATATTCGCCTTTACTCAAGATTACATGTGATCAACCACAAAGGCTCCATTTAGTAAGTCTTGAGGGCGGGTCTTCCAATATTTGTATCCCACAAATATCTATGAACCTTGGTTGCAACCTTGCACCACATTCATCCCGTGAATGTATACCAATCCGAGTTCATAATAGTCTAAACCTCACATTTGCTCCCACAAACGTGATCGACTACGGAATTTAGAATAATTACTTATTCATGGATAAAATATGAAAAATAGGAACATAACTCAAAATAAATTAATACCATAATTATATTAATGAGTTTGAACAATTTCATTCCGTTACAATACTTAAAACAGATCATGACCAATCACTAGAATATCGAAGTCCTAATGCACTAACATGCCCTTGATGTTTTGCACCATGTAAGAGCTTCGTGAGTGGATCCGCTATATTTAGATCTGTGTGAACTTTGCGAATACATATCTTTCCTTTTTCAACTTCATCCCTTATGTAGTTGAATCTCCGCTCAATGTGACGGGTCTTTTGGTGAGCACGAGGTTCCTTGATTTGAGCAATCGCACCTTCGTTGTCACAAAAGATCTCAAGAGGGTCTTGAATGGTAGGGACCACTCCTAAGTCGTCGATGAATTTCTTCATCCATGCAGCTTCCTGAGCTGCCAATGAGGCGGCAATGTACTCTGACTCTGTAGTGGATAATGCAACAACATCCTGTTTTGAACTCTTCCAAGAGACCGCACCTCCATTTAATGTGAAGACATAACCGGATTGTGATCGAGAATCATCTCGATCAGTTTGGAAACTCGCATCTACGTAACCCTTTACAGCGAGTTCCTCCTCACCAGACCCATATATCAGAAACATATCCTTAGTCCTCCTAAGGTATTTCAATATACTTTTAACAGCAATCCAATGACGGTTTCCTGGGTTATTCTGGTATCTACTTGTCAGGCTAAGAGCGCATGACACATCCGGTCTAGTGCATATCATTGCATACATGATTGACCCAATGGCAGAAGCATATGGGACTTTCTTCATTCTCTCCTGTTCATCTTTCGTGGTGGGGCACTGAGATGAACTGAGAAGTGTTCCCTTTTGAATAGGTACCAAACCTTTCTTAGAGTTCTCCATCTTGAACCTTTTCAATATCTTTTCAATGTATGCACTTTGATTTAAACCTATCAGTTTCTTGGATCTATCCCTGTAGATCCCAATCCCCAAAACGTATTGTGCTTCTCCAAGATCCTTAATGGAGAAGCATTTGCTTAACCAAGTTTTAACACCTTGCATTGCCGGAATATCATTTCCAAATAACAATATATCATCCACATATAGTACAAGGAACATGATAGTGCTCCCACTAGCTTTCTTGTATACACAAGCTTCATCACCATTTTTAATGAAGCCAAATTTCTCGGCCTCCTCATTAAAACGATGATTCCACATTCTAGATGCTTGTTTCAATCCGTAGATTGACTTCTTTAACTTGCATACCTTTTTAGGATATTTCGAATCAACAAAACCCTCAGGCTGAACCATATAGACATCTTCCTCAAGATGTCCGTTTAGGAAAGCGGTCTTGACATCCATCTGCCATATTTCATAATCATAATGAGCAGCAATGGCAAGTAATATCCTAATAGACTTTAGCATCGCCACAGGCGAAAAAGTTTCAACATAGTCAACCCCTTGAGTTTGAGTGAAACCTTTTGCTACAAGTCTAGCTTTATATGTATCCAAGTTTCCATGTATGTCGGTTTTCATTTTGAACAGCCATTTACAATCAACTAGCCTAGAGCCAGGAGGTTGCGCAACAAGTTCCCAAACTTGGTTGTCATACATGGATTGCATCTCAGCGTTCATGGCTTCCTGCCATTTATCTTTATCAATCCTTGATAAAGCATCTTGGTAGTTTATTGGTTCATCCAAATCAACCACATAGCAACCATCAATGAGAAACCCATATCTCTCAGGAGGATTACTAATCCTACCAGATCTGCGAATGTCTTGTGTATTTTGATCATCCATCTGATCACTCTCAACATTTTCATGTTGAGTGCTAGTGTTAGCCAATTGTGTATCATCTACTTGATCTTGGACCTCTTCAAGATCTATCTTCCTTTCACTTTTGCCTTCCATTAGGAACTTAGTTTCAAGGAATTCAGCCTTCCGAGCAACAAATACATTCTACTCGGAAGGATCATAGAAATAGTATCCCATATCATCCTTGGGATATCCTATGAAGATACACTTCGTGGATCGAGCATTCAACTTATTAGGGACGTAACGCTTAGGGTAAGCTTCACATCCCCATACCTTTAAGTATGATAGAGATGGAGGTTTTCCAAACCACATCTCATGAGGTGTTCGTTCCACTTTCTTGGTTGGGGCCATATTTAAAATACGAGCCGCGGAGCATAGACAATAACCCCAGAATGATAGAGGTAACGAGCTTCTAGCCATCATAGATCGAACCATATCCATTAGGGTTCGGTTCCTCCTTTCGGACACACCATTAAGCTGTGGTGTCCCGGGTGGAGTAAGTTGCGAGATAATCCCACAACTTCTAAGATGATCTTGGAAGGCATCGCTTAGGTATTCACCTCCTCTATCGGTTCGAAGTACCTTAATTATCTTATTGAGTTGATTTTGTACTTCGTTTTGATACTCTTTGAATGCTTCAAAAGTTTCGTCCTTATGTCTTAACAAGTAGACATATCCGAAACGACTGAAGTCATCAATGAAAGTAACGAAGTATCTTTCACCATTCCTAGTTATGGGCTTAAAGGGTCCACATACATCCGAATGTATTAATCCCAATAAGTCCTTAGCCCTTTCGTAGGTCCCTTTGAAAGGTGCTTTAGTCATTTTGCCTTGTAAACAAGATTCACATACATCAAACGAGTCTAGTTCATTTGATTTCAAAAGGCCATTCTTTTGAAGTGTATGCATTCGATTCTTGTTTATGTGACCAAGGCGACAATGCCATAAGTAGGAATCACTCAAATCCCTTTTGAGTTTCTTGATGCTAGTATGGTATATTGAGCTACTAGATGATGTGTCATCATGAACTAATTCATAAATTCCATTTGAAGGTGAAGCCTTAAAATAGAATACATTATCTAAATAAACGTGGATATCATCATTAACAAAATTAAGATAAAAACCACATTGTTTTAAACGGGAAACTGAAATAATGTTTCGACATAAATCCGGTGCATACAAAACATTGTTCAAAATAAGTTCCAAACCACTTGGAAGCTTTAATACAAAGTCTCCTTGAGCCTTCACTTGCACTTTAGCTCCATTACCCATGTAGAGACTTGATGTTCCCGTTTGCTTGCTACTTCTTTTGAACCCCTGCAAAGTATTGCAAATGTGAGTTCGACATCCAGTGTCTAATACCCATGTATTAGAAGAAGTAATACTAAGCTCTATATATACCATATATATATTACCTGAGGTTTTCCCCGCATCCCTCTTTTCCTTCAACTCCTTAAGGTAGACCGGGCAGTTTCATTTCCAGTGACCCATTTCACCGCAACCGAAACATGGGTCTTCCTTGGGGTTTGCTTGTCCGGCAACCTTTTGCTTCTTGTTCTTGTTTTTGGTTGGGGTAACCATCCTCCCCTTTCCCTTGCCTTGATGAGCGGGTCCTTTCCTCTTAGCTGCCTTTGGCTTAGAGGTGTTATTACCTTTGGACCCACCATCATTGATCATTAGCATGGGTGAAGCCCTCTTACCCATGCTAGTTTCGGCCGTCCTTAACATGCCATGAAGTTCACCAATGGTCTTATCCATCCCATTCATATTGTAATTAATTACAAATTGGTCAAACCTCTTTGACAAGGAGTTTAGGATAAGATCGGTGGCTAGCTCATTAGATATGTTGAGATTAAGACGGTTTGCGCGATCAATAAGGCTTTTCATTTTGAGGACATAAGAGGATACGGATTGGGTGTCATCCATACGACATGCATGTAGCGCCCGAACCGTTTCGAAGCGCTCAACACGTGCTTGTTGAAGGAACATCTCCTTTAATTGCGTAATCATGTCATATGCACTATGATGTTCGAAATCCTTTTGGAGTTCGGGTATCATAGTCCCAAGCATTAGGCAAGCGACTTGCACCGAATCGGCACAATACTTGTCATAATAAGCCATGCCCTCTAGATCTTCCTCATCCAGTTGGTCGGGAATAGGGTCCTCCAACACAAATGCTTTATCCTTAAGTTTGAGGACAATTCTAAGATTACGGAACCAATCCATAAAGTTCGTATGGTTGAGTTTGTCTTTCTCGAGGAGAGACCTTAATGATAGGTTGTTTAGGTTAAGTGGTGCATTTTGCATGTTGTTGTTATTTGCGGCCATCTACAAAATTAACAAAGTTCATTTAAGTATCGATTTTAAATTTAATAAATAATACCCTTTTATATATAATTGTTTTATTAAATATTAGAATCCAACGGTAAATCAAATTTCGGTTAGGTGACCTTTATCCCGTTATTTGATTTAGCTAGGTAGTCATTTATATGACAATTGCAATCCTTTTGCAACTTCTAAATTATGGGATCATGCAATCCTTTTGCATGACATATTTATCCCATCAACGCCTATTTGTTCCTCATGCTTCGGTGACCCTAAGTTCATGATTCCCAAATCAAGTCGTCCTACTTGTGTAAACATGTAAAATTAACATACAAGTGGTTAGGTGACCTTTATCCCACAAGCATGCGAATTTTACCTTAACCATATTAGTTAGTTCATGATGGTTAGGTGACCTTTATCCCATCATGAGTTCCCTAATATGTTTAAGTGTCCCACAAAAGGATGGCGTTAAACTTGTTTACCTTGTCGATTAAGGGATTTTAAGTTTTCGTTAATTCTAGTTTAAGAAAACATTTATGCCATACACCAACATGCATTTAGTGTATGGTTCATTTGAAATCCATTTTCAAGTCTTGTAATTTGCCAATTACTTGATATAAACCATTTTATATATATGTGATCCTTTTCTTGTTCTTACTAACCATTTATTAAGGTCTTTAGTTGCTTTTAATTTAACCAATTAAATTGTCATCTTGCATGTTATTAATACGTCTAATTTAACCAATTAAATTGTCATTTTGCTTGTTGTTATCTTGTGATTAATTGTATCAACCAAACATACAATACAATAAACAAACAAACAACCACACATGCAAAACAAGTATGTTCACAATCTAGCCATTTAGGTGGACATTTGTTTAGCCGAAAACAAATGTCACCGGGTTAAGGGGTAATAATACAAAGTAGGAGATTTCAAATCTCCCACTTAACCTTGCATCCATATGTTCCTTGTGTTCTTCAAGTCTTCATCATCTTGTATCTTCATTTTACAAAATATGTATCCTAATACATTTTTATCTAGAAAATGAAAATACAACCTATTCTATTTAACATACCAAATGCAAAACAAATTACATAGCCAAAATAAATATTACATCCAGTTGAATGAATTAATATTACATATCAAATGAATATTACAAATTAACCAAACATACAACCATAACATGCATTCAACACAAGGTCAAGGCTATGATTGTGAACATGAACATGCAACCAAATATGACCAAATGAAAGAGCCCAAAACCCACTTTTGGAACCCAAACAATTCGGCCTAACACATAAACCCACCCAAACCCATTGATTTTTTGCAATCTACATTCATGCATGTTCATAGATTGCAAATATAGTGGGTTTAAAACAACATTACGAAGCATATTTCAACAACCTCGGCTCTAGATACCATTGTTGGGATTTAACAAGTTTGAAACTCTTAAAACCATTTAAGAATCATTATAAAACGGAAGCGTGTAATTATCAAATTTTACTTGTTGAACTTTAAGCCAATTAAAGCTAAATCCCAATAGGATCAAGTTGTGAATATATACTTACAAATTAACAAGAAAGGGAGAGTTATATACCTCCTTAAAACAAGTTTAAGGGCTGTCCAAAATGCTTATAAGATGATGAACAATTATGTGGAACTTCAAGCCTTTGATGCACCAACAACACGCTTTAAGTTAGCTAGACCTTAGAACCTTAACTACCTTGTCTAGCAAGCTTGAAACCCTTTGTAATTTGCTAAAAATCTTGACCAGGGACAGCAGCTAATGATGATGAATATGAATGAATATGGAGCTTCTAACTTGAAGCCTCAAGCAAGTAATACCCCAAGCAATAATCCCAACACCCTTGACTTTGGTTAGGAATTGAATGACACTTGAATTAAGCTTGAAAAAAAAACTTAGAACCTTCTTTAGGGTCTCTTAGACCCACGGTTTTTGGACAGCAGATGGGCTGGAAAAATGCAGTTTTTTTTAAGCTTAGAAGTGTAGTCTCACTTGAAAGAATGATTCAAACTTTGGTATATGAGTTATGCATGCATCTTTGGACTTTGTAGTCTTAAAAGTAACAAATGAGACCAAGCATGGGGTGTCTTGGAGACACAAAAAATCTGCCCATTATGTTTAAATTTTATAACAAGAATATTTTATAAAACTTGTTACAAGTTTTATAAAACTTGTATAAAATAAAATGTATTTGTTACTTGCAATAATTTTATAAACCATTTTATAAAATATAACATAACATAATTATTTAAACCTATAAATAATTAATTCCACATCATATATAAATTATCCAAATAATTTATCTCAAGTGATTATAATTTAGAAAATCGATTTTCTAAAGTTCAAGTGTCGCGTATTTATTTAACAATCCAACCGTTAAAATAAATACATATAAAGTGTTGGTTAGCTTGTTATTGGGTATGACCCGACTTGGATCATAACATAGTGGCCACATTAATTTAATATGTCTCTCGGGCATACGAAATACCTTCAAGAACGACTGTTATTGTGGTTTATCATTAGTTGAGGTTGCGGGGGTCATTAACTAGTCAACGAGAGTTGAATAAGTATTGATCTTTACTAGGTTATTGAAGTGAAAAGCTTAGGCCTTTGGTTGATTATATAAGGGAGACCGGTATAATTGATTAGTTAGTGATTAAACTGTGATAAAACTTGATAATTGTGGAATTGCTAGGGAGACTTAAGTAATTCAAGCCAGATTAATATATTGATTAATACTTCGGTAACTAGATTATAGAATTAGGATCAACGAGAGTTAAGCTAATTATTTAGTTGATAATCTATGAGAATCGAGAGGTAAGCATAGTGTTACCACCAATACAATTGTTTAAAATGAACTTAACAACAATCCTGATCCGAGGGAATTGATTCTAAGTGGATACCTTTATCTTTATTGAATTTAATTTAATCTTATTACGCGTTTACTTTCTAAACAAAACAACCCCATTTTTACTAGAATAATTACAATTTAAAGTTTCTGATAAAACTGCTCTCTGTGGACGAACTGCTCAATTTTACTTATAAATTACTGCACGATCGGGATTAGTTGCCTTTATTGTGTGATAATTATTGGGTAGTATTTGCTAGTTATTTTTAGAGTATAAAACACACATCAACTTTTTGGCGCCGCTGCCGGGGAGCGGTGTTCAATCGGGAACTTACAAGCTTTTAGTTATTCGATCCTTTAGTGAGAAGCAATTCTTACAAAAGTTACTTTATTGTTATTTTATTCAGATTTATGCGCAGTTTTGTTGTGGTGTGATTACAGGTTAGGTACAAATAACTCTGGAACCCTCTAGAGTTTACCGTACACGCAGCAAAGCTAAAGAAGAACAGGAAATCGCGGAAGGTTTCGCTGAATTGCCTTTTTATATTTCGGATTTTGAATATATTAAGAAAGAAGAAGTTATAATGGCTGAAAGAGAAGGTCAATTGATGGAAGCAATGATGAAAGCCACGAGGGCCGGTATAGATTTTCCATTAGACAACCGGCAGTCACTACGGATTTTGAGGTTAAGGGACAGATTTTGAATATGATAACTCACCAGTGCCAGTTCAGGGGTACACCAAAAGAGGATGCATTCGAGCATCTTCAGAATTTCAAAAGCATTTGTAATTTGTTTAAGATTGCAAATGTTGCAGATACGGTTATCTATTTGAGAGTTTTTCCTTGGTCCTTCAAAGACGATGCCAAGGACCGACTAGAGTCATTGCCCGAAGGTGATATTGATAGTTGTCCTACAATGGAAGATAAGTTTTTGCAGCGTTTCTTTCCAGCTTCTAAGGCTGCTAAATTGCAGAGTGACATTAATCACTTTGTTCAAAAGTCAAGTGAGACACTCTATGATGCATTGACACATTTCAGTAAAATGCTTCGCAATTATACTCAACACAGGTTGAACAACTTTAATAAGGTCCAGATTTTCTACAAGGGTGTTAATGTGCCGATGAGGAAAGAAATCGATATTGCTGCAGGTGGTTCGTTAATAAAAAGACTCCGGATGAAGCTTACGAAATCATCTCCAAAACTGCTACTCACTCTTATGATTGGCATCAAGATATGGATGTTTCTCTTTCTTCTCACGTTACTAGTACCGAAACTAGTGATGAACTTGCTTATATTAAGGCTCAACTTGCAACCTTTAAGAGACAGATGGATTCTATGACTAAAGAAATGCATGCGATAAAGGTTGGTTGTGAGTTATGTCTGGGACCACATCTTACGAAAGATTATGATCAAACGACAATGGAGGAACAGGCTAATTATCTGGGTTAAGTGAAAAAGGGTGATTTTGTGCTTTGTGAATTTCCTGGTGGAAGGCAGTTTTTCAACCAAGCGGGTAATACGAATGGTAACAATTATCAGAATGGGAATCAAGTTTATCAGGGTCATCAGAAGACTTATCCGTATAGGCTGCTTGGGTTTAACAATAGAAATCAGCAAGCACCACCTAGAAATTTTCAGCAACCTATGCAACCAGTTCAGCAGCCAGAAAATAAGATGTCTCCATTGGAAGAATTGTTAAGGGGTTTCATTATGAAAACGGACAAGAGTATTACTGCTTTGAGACAAGATGGCGAATCTACAAAGTAGCAAGTTAGAAGTCAGCAGGCCTCGATTTAGAACTTAGAACGAGATGTGGGTCGTATTGCTCAGTCTCTATCGGAAAGACCGCCGGGTACTCTCCCATCTAACACGCAGTACAATCTAAACTACAAATGACCGGTTAGGAATGAGCACGTGAACACCATAACCACCTGGAGTGGTTTGGTCATTAATGAGGAGACTCTTAAGTCTCTACCTGTTATTTCTCTTACTGTTATGCAGATACCAGATAATGAAGAGTCAAAGAAGGATGAGCCTAAGGTTGATGAACCAAAGGTTCAAGAGCAAAAGAAAGATGATCCACCGGAGATCATAACTAAAGCACCACCATTGAAGGTGTACAAAATGCTAGTTCCATATCCTAAAGCCTTGAAAAAAGATAAGCTGGAAACTCAATATCAAAGGTTATTAGATATGATCAATCAAATCAGTGTGAACATGCCCCTTGCAGAGGTAATCAAAGGGATGCCCAACTACGAGAAATTTTTAAAGGATATGATCTCTTCGAAAGGTAAGTATCCTGAGGTGTCGGCCACGTTCCTCAATGAGGCATGTTCAACAATTTTGCAAAAGCAAAAGTTACCTCCGAAATTGGGAGACCCATGTAATTTTATCATCCCTTGTTTATTGGGTGATTCGGTAGTGTACGATGCACTAGCCGAATTGGGGGCAAGCGTTAATTTAATGCCCTATTCGTTATATTTGAAACTTGGCTTAGCAGATATAAATTGAATAGGATGGGGAACCGTTTGGCTAACCATTCTTTTGACACTCGCATAGGTATAGCCGAAGATTTGATAGTGAAAGTGAACAACCCTTGTCCGAATAGGGAGCCATTAGTCTTTCCGGCCAACTTTGTGATCCTTGAAATGAAAGAGGACACTAAAGTACCAATCATTTTAGGTTGACCTTTCCTAAACACCGTGGATGCTATCATCTATGTCCAACAAAATACTTTAAGTATAGGTGTAGGGGACGAAATAGTAATTTACCATGTAGACAAAGCCATGAAACAACCCAAGTCCACTGATGTTACTTGTTTTAAACTTGATGTTATAGACTTGTGTGTTGAGAATGATTTATAGGAATTATTGGAAGTTGACACTGAAAATTTTGTTTCAATGGATAATAATGAAGATTTTGATTTAGATGCTGAATTCGAGAAATTGTTGGAAGTTAATACCGAGTGTAATGATGGTAATGAACACTCCAATGTGGTTAACATGATTTATTCTGAGCAAGGTGAAGTTTATCAGCTTAAGACAATTCGGGTTAACGAACCAAGGAAGTGTGAAAATAAAGGGAGCATTGATGAATGGCTTGATAACGATGTTACCGTTAGTAATTCAATTGGTCATGATACTTGGGATTACGATGGGCGATTTGAAGATGCGCCCGACGATGCGAATTCTGAGGTCATTTAGGATGAGTATTTTGGTGAATTCCACAAAGAGTCGTCCGTGGAAGAAAATGTGAGTGGAAGACCGGTGATTCTTCGTCAAGAAGCAGATGCGGGTGAGGTCTTGTTTGAGTTAAGTGTTATCGGGGTTTTGCCTTATTTTGCTAAAACTCACCGTGAATTTAAGGTTATAGCCAACTCGGGATCTTCCATTAATATCATGTCCTATGAATTGTATAGGAGGTTGTTCCATGAAGAATGTTCTTTATGTTATTTGGGTGAATCTCATTCAGTAATTACACTAGCTAATAATACAGAGTGTAAGGCAGATGGGTTGCTTAGGAATGTGATGGTAAGTGTCAAGGGAGTTTTTCTTGAGGTTCCGTTCACTATCTTCGACATGCCAACGGATGAAGAGGTTCCTCTTTTGGTAGGACATGGTTTTATCGCGACCGCGGGTGGAAAGATTAACCCGGCGGCAGGAGCCATAACTTTTGAAGGAGGTAAGGGCACTTTCAGATTATGTAATTCAGAAAATATGCGGTTCCCTTCGGCATATATAGTTGAGAGGGAATTTGAGGATGGTTATTGCTAAAGTGATGAGGAATCAAGCGAAGTTGAAACCATTCGTGTGAACACGGTAAAAGAGACACCTAAAGTAGAGAACGAACCGGATGTAGATGTGGAGGAGATTCGAGAAACGCTTGAAAATATGTGGGGTAAAGAAAATACGGGAAAATTCATTAAAAACACCAAAACTTCATTTGTCGATGATGAAGGATGGACGATCGAAGAGGTTGAATACATTAAGCCCACGCTATAATGTAAATTCAAGCCCCGTAGAAGATTTAGAGATCCGGGAGAATTTTTGATCTTATGTCAGTTTAGGAATGGAAAGCTTTACTCGGCGCTACTAGATTCAGGTGCGAGTGCAAATATGATGCCGGCTAAAATTGCAAAGTCGTTGGGTGTTCGAGAGTTAGTCCACACTAATACGATCAACCATTTTGGGAATCAAACAGTTGATAACCCAATAGGAATCGCGATTGAACCCCCGGTTAATATTCACGGTGTTAACTTTGGAGAATGCTTTATCATAATGGATTGTGCACCGGACGAGAAGATGCCAATAGTTTTAGGTCGGGGGTTCTTGGCAATCGCAAGGATGACATTGGACTTCGACACAGGAACGTTGGTGATTCGGGATGAAGACATGATGACTACTCTTAAAGATCGATTTGGATATGGTTTTGGCTCTAGCAACATCGGAGTCAAGGATCCAGATTAAACATCACACAACAGTAAAAAGTTTGTAAGCATGTTTTCTTTATTTTTAATTGTCACATTTCCAAAACCTAAAACCCATAAAAAGTAAAAAACCCTAAAAAAAATAATAAAAAAAACTGGGTAAAAATCACGGCCGCATTGAAAATCTCGCCACCGTGATTCCATAACAAAAATTGGGGCAACGAAAAATTAATAAAATCACGACCACGATTAGATTCCATGTGGTCGCGAGATGCTTGATTTTTACCAGGTCGAAATTTAAAAAAATAGGAAATCGTGGTCGCGATTTGGGCCAATGCGACCGCGACCGAGGCCCGGCTGGCTGTTTTAGTTGTTATTTATTTATTTATGTATTTTATTTTTTATAACACACACAAACACTCACGGCCGTGTTTTTTCTCCCAAAACCAAAACCCTAATCTAATTTCATCTTCTAATCAACAAATCTTGCAAGTATAATGGCTCCTAAACTTCGATTGATAATCAATTCATCCCACTTTCTTGTAGTTTCTTTTAATTTTGTTTTTAAAATTGTGTGTTTATGTGGATATTTGACGAAGATAAGTGTGGGGATTAGTTACTTGTTTAAGAACCGATTTTGTTGTTGATTATGTGTTCTTAGTATGATTATTGCTTAATGTTCATGTTTTTATGCTTAAAAATTCAATTTTTAATTCTAGGGTTCATAAATTTGATGATTTGGGTTTTGAGTTTTGATGTTCGAGTGATGAAATTGATGTGATGACATTGATTGTATGCTTGTTTAGATTGTAGAAATTTCCATGAATTGGTGAATTATTACATTTTTGATTTTAGGGTTCATGAGCAATTTATGTTTTTTGATGTGTTGACTGAGTTTGACTCAGTTTGAATTCTTGTTTATGATTGATGATAGTGACAAATATATATGCTATAATAACATGCTCGACTTGTTTTCTCATATGATTAGCATGTATAATGTTTGGAAACATGTCGAGTATCTCTTATGTGATTTTATTGAGTTTATTCATGCAAGCTATAGTTACTTGTTTACTTTGATGATTAAGTTTGTTATTTTGGATTGAGTCTTTGTTTGAAATTGGTTGGTTAGTGAAGGTGTGATTTGTTTGAAGGTCACTTGTATGCTAAAGTTCATGACTAATTGTTTTGCATATTTACTAATGGTTTGAGAGTGAGAAAGTTGCCATGGAGTTAATAAGTTTCACTAACGCTAATGGTTTTTGCGCAACTTTGTTTTGTGGTTGTTTGATGTTTTATAGGGATTGAAAAGAAGCAAACCTTCTTCATCGAGTGTGGGGGATGAGAATGAATAACTCCCCCCTCATCCATTCGAGTGCCAAATCACCGACCGAATGCACCCATTCTTAAGATGGGAACGTCGGGTGCCTAATTATCATCATCGAATGAACCTTTTACAAATGCTTCTTGAGCGTGAGTGTATTACACCTCGATATTTCGATTGGGCCCCTTTGGCCGAAGTTGGTGTGGAAAATGAAATAAGAGCTAAGTTAGTGCAAACTTATGTTGATGATTAGGGGAATGAGGTTCAATACAATGATTGGGTTAAGTTTTTCCATTTGGATCATCCGATTTACAAGGTTTGGTGCTTGGAGTTCTTCAGCACTTGTTCGTACATTGAAGGAAACCATTGTATTGATACTAAATATTTCGTTACTTTTCAACTTGGTGGGAAGTTTCATTCTATGACTTTGCGTGAGATTGCTGTAACTTTGGGTATTTACACTGATCTTGAGATGAGAGCTCCTCATTTTAAGAATTATTTGGAATCGGGTGAAATTTATACAGGTAAAGGTGACAAGAATGTTGATTGGAAGTTGATTTCAAATAAAGACAGGTTGGTGGCTAGTGTTAGTTCGTAGACCCAAATCAAAGATTTTCATCTCCGTGTTATTCAGCGGTTCATCTCTCATACTATTTCTCAGCGTGGACATAATACTGAGAAAGTCAACATCCCGGATCTCTTCTACCTTATGTGTATTCGTGACCCCGAGCGTTATGTCAACATTCCTTATTGTGTCATTAAGTTTCTTTGCATGCAGAGTTCGGGTCTTCGTTTGAATAGTCCGATGTGCGGGGGTGTTTATGTTACTTTGTTGGCTGAGCATTTGGGAGTGTCTCCTACAGCTAAGGGGACCAGGAGAGTGTATCCGAAGGACATTACTACAGATATTAAGCTTAGGACAGTTGGTGCACAGTTGTATGAAGGTTGTAAGTGTTGGTTCGCGAGAGAAACCGTTGTGTTGGGTATATGGGTACTCACGCGCAGGAGGAGGGTGATTTGACAGATTTGGAAGCAGAAGACCCTCATGCGGCTGATACGGAGATGGCTCAGGCTGAGAGTTCTAGCGCTGCTGGTTTGACTTGTGACTTTATTACAAACCAGTTTAGTGGGATGCATCTGTATAGTGATGGGCAGTTTCAGGGTTTGAGGACTTATGTTGATGATAATAGGCGGAAAGATCGGGCTTATTATGACGAACAGAACAGGTTGCTTCGTCAGGATGTTGATAAGGGTAATGATCAGACCTGGTACAACCAGGCAGGTATTCGGGCAAATATGCAGTGGTATGAGCATTCTTTCGATCTTTACCACCAGGATCCGCAGAACTTCATACGCTCGGTTGGTCCTGGCTGGACTGACTGGGTTCGTCCAGGGATGCCTCGGCCATCTTATGATTATGACTCAACTCTTGCCCAAGCCCAAGCCGCTCACCAACTAGCGATGCAGCAGCACTCCCAGTACCCATAGCAGAACCAGGATCAGCAAGCTCCCGGACCAAGTGATGGGTCCTTTTGGGGGTTCTTTTGAGCAGTTTTTATGATGGTGGTAGACGCGCATGTGTGTGTTGGTTTAATACTATTTTAATTTTATTTCTTTCGTTTGTATTTTGGGATGACTGTAATAAATATTGTTAAACTTTGGTACTTGGATAGTTTGTGATGGGGCATTTCGGTATCTCGGTGGTACCACCCCATCACCTGCATGCTTGTTCTGTATGATGTTTGCAGGGTTGGATAATTAGCATGCTCCTACTTTTCAAAGACTGGCATTAAGTTCAGTAACTTTGCATTTGATGATTATTGTGTGATTGATGTTCGAGTGAATGCTGATGTTCTTATGCTGGCAGTAAGTTCAGCGCCATCGTGCACCGTCTCTCCATGATCTCCGGATCTAAAAATTCCGGGTTTATTTTTCTTTTTCCCTTTTCACTATTGTCCTCTTGAATTTATCTTTAATTTCAAGATTACATGTAAATGAGGGCATTACATGATCTTAAGTGTGTGTGTGTGGGGGGGAGGGGATTAATCCTCGCGGATATTTGTTACTGATTTGAAAATTTTTATGAACTTTTTGCAAGTTTTTGTTAAAAATAAGGAAGCAAAGTCTTAATCCAGGATTTCAAAATTCCAAATTGTAAGATGATTCAAGTGTATCCATAAAGGAAGTCAAGTCTTTCGAATGCCCGTCTTACTTGGTGCGGGAGACTTCCTAATCCACATCATTTCATACTGACATTGGTTAATACTTTATTTCATGATGTATTACGCTGATGTATCGTACTGTGGGAAGAGGAGACTTGAGCTTCAACCATGCTGTCTTTTTATGTAAGAGCAATGGCTTCGTGCTAGCATTTTCTTAGACAACGCACGCACTGCCCAAAAGCCATGGTAACCTTTAAAATACGGGAATGTAGTATCTGCTTCCTACATTTTCTTAAAACTAGCATAAAAGCTAGATGCGTAGGAAGTGGGGTCCAAGGATCTTAAATAAAATTACCAAGTATTTAAACACTTCTGGGAGAAACGAGTCCTCCCATGTTGTTTTTAGGAAGTAAAGTCTTTCGAAACTTGTAAGTAAAGTCTTGCAAGTTGAGTTGGATTTCAAAATATCAAATTTGGAAGTAAAGTATTCCAAATCTTATTGTGTTTGATATCGGGTAAAAAGTCACATTTTTATCCCCAATATTAACCCCTAGAACAATAAAGATTTAAACTTTGTCAGCAAAATTATCATTTTTTCGGTTGATTTTGTAGATTAAGTAATTACGAAGGTGATGCAAAAAGAATCAAGTAAAACGGAGCTAAAACGAAGATTGTAGAGCGAAAACGGTGAAAGACAAGAAATCAAGTTACGATCCAGTGAAATCAGGCTGACCAGGCCAACAAACGGCCTGCCATACGGCTTTCCAAATGGCCTTCCAGTTGTGACAACTCGGAAATTTCCAACCAAATTTAAACTTTATCTTTATATTATTCCGACACGATAAGCAAAGTTTGTTAAGTTAAATCTCAAGAATTTTAAATTGTGTTCATACATTCATTATAACCTCGACCAAATTCTGACGATTCACGAACCGTTATATATAAATAAATATGTATATATATGTATATAAATATTATAACTTGAGAATATTAATAAAGTATTAAATGTATAATACTTTACATGAATGTATTTGTTTCAATATGTTTATCGATGGAATTAGAAGATAATATCAAATGATTGATTTATCAGATACATTGTGAAATGATTACGGGTCTATGTTATGAGGTCCACTGTGATTTAAGAAATCTATTCTTTTTGACAACATTCGAAAAATGGTAAAGTGATTTATAAGTAAGAACGTGGAGTGTAAATAACTTAGATGTTGGATATCGACAAGTTAAGTAACTCGACATTTTTCATTAAGATGATTTCATACGTTTATTTAACCTTTGAACTTTATCGCATGCTTCACCAACAGACTGTAATTTAAAAAATTGAAACATATTATGAATATATATGATTCTACTTTTCTAAAACGTTTTATGATATAACGATTTCCATTATTTTAACCTTTAAACAAAATGATTCTTAAATATATTTAGTTTTGGAAAACAAAATTATCATATTTATTTGATTTAGTTTCAAACGTACAAAAATATTTTCAGTTTAAAAAGAACTTTATTATTAAAACGTATATAACTTTTATAAATATCTAGAACCACTTTTGACAACTCATTACTTAACCAGTATGATAAAGATAACGATATTTATATTTTATTTTATTAAATATATATAACGATTTAAATTAATATTATATATATTTATACGTGTATTATACGTACATAGTTTTCTACTTTTACTATACTTAAACTTTACCTTTACTTTATTTTTACTTTACTTTAACTTTAATAATTCACCTTAATAATTCATACTTTAATAATTCACTTTAATAATTCATACTTTAATAATTCACTTTAATAATTCATACTTTAATAATTCACTTTAATAAATCATACTTTAATAATTCACTTTAATAATTCATACTTTAATAATTCACTTTAATAATTCAAAAGTCTATTATAAATAGAATTCAATAGGTTTCATTATGGGTTATCACTATGGAGGTTATGAGTATGGTTCGGGAGTATTGCTCGTGAGTCAAACTAGTGTTTATCATCTCCGTTGCGTCTACGTACTTTTCCTGCAATATTGAATCTCAATATTGATACGTGAGCACTCATAACTTAACTTTTATATATTATTAGTGTATCCCTGACTAGTGCTCGAGTATATATATAGGATTATGCATGCTTATATGTTCGTTATTGTCGTTAGATAGGTTATGTCGAATCTTGAATTAAATACATATGATATTAAGATAAGGTATATGATATGTATGTTGTTGGAAAGCTAGCGAAAATTTGAGAACTTTTCATTTAGATATCGAATGGTTTCGAGGAACGGTTTAGAAGTTATAGTCAATTGAATTTTTGTATTATTATTAAAAATGATTATTATTATCGTCGTTATTATCGTCGTTATAATCTAATTATTATTATTATTATTATTATTATTATTATTATTATTATTATTATTATTATTATTATTATTATTATTATTATTATTATTATTATTATTATTATTATTATTATTATTATTATTATTAGTATTATTATTATTATTATTATCATTGTCGTTATTAATAAAAGATATTATTGTTATTTTTATTATTATTACTATCGTTATTATCGTTAAGGTTATAATTAGTATTATTATTATTATTATTATTATTATCATTCAAATAGTTATTAGTATTATCATTAATATTATTATTATTAGTATTATTATAATTAAAACTAATATTAGTAACATCTAATTATTATGATTACTATTATTATTATTAATATGAACGCGATATAAAAGACGACTAAAAGCTATTAAACGAAGCGATTAGGAAATAATGAGTATGAGTAACATGATGAAATTAAGATATTGTAAGATATTGATTTAAAGGAAAAATATCGTTTTAATTATTTTAATATTATTATTATTAAAACTATTATTAATATTAAAACTATCATTTTTACTAAAATTATTATTTTTAATAAAAATATCATTGTTAATATGAAACATCATTATTATTATCATTTTAGTACTATTGTTAATAAAAATTATCATTTTATTATTTTTAGAAAATATAATTATTATTATTTTTATTAGTAGAATAATAATAATTATTACAAAATAATACAACTTTTACTTATTATTATTATTATCTATATTATTTTATCAAATAAATATGTGATACAAAGATATTTTACTGCGTATAATATAATTACATTAATAATACCTATTATATTATTTTTATGATATTAAATGAACTTTATAAATTTTAATACTTAAGATATATAAAAGTATATTTTTATTATATAAATTTTAATATAAAATTTTATTTATTAATAAAAGAACTATATTATTTATTCTAATAAAATCTATTAAAAATATTTAAATAAATAAAATGACTATATTTAAACTATATAATAATCATGTATAAATTTTGGAAGACATTTTGGTCAATATGACTTTTGTTGACTTTTGCATATTTAGTCTCGAGCATTAGGATTGTGATACACTACGACTTGACCTAAGTTGTTAGTCAGAAATTGATCAAACATATAAATATATATAATTAATATAGGTTCGTGAATCCAAGGCCAACATTGCACTTGTTCAATGACGTCATATGTATTTTTACTACAAAATACAGTATTGTGAGTTTAATTTGCTCCCTTTTTAAATGCTTTTGCAATATATATTTTTGAGACTAAGAATACATGCGCTGATTTTATAAATGTTTGACGAAATAGACACAAGTACTCAAAAATTACATTCTATGGTTGGATTATCGAAATCGAATATCACCCTTTTAGCTTGGTAACCTAAGAATTGGGGAACAGTACCCCTAATTAACGCGAATCCTAAAGATAGATCTATGGGCCTAACAAACCCCATCCAAGGTACGGATGATTTAGTACTTCGATTTTTATACAGACGAGAGGATTCTGTTATACAGACGAGAGGATTCCGTTTTTGGGATATTCTATATGCATCTTGTTAATGTCAGTTACCAGGTGTTCACCATATGAATGATTTTACCTTAATGCTGACGAGAGGATTCTGCTTGAGGATTATGTTTATAAAAAATGAAAATCTTTTGGTCTATTATATTATTGGAAATGATTTTAACTTTATGCAGACGAGAAGATTCTGCTATTGGAATTATGTTTAATAAAAATGTTGTGGTTTATTAAAATAATAGAAATGAATGATTATGATAAACTAATAAACTCGCCAACCTTTTGGTTGACACTTGAAAGCATGTTTATTCTCAGGTTTGAAAGAAATCTTCCGCTGTGCATTAGCTCATTTTAAGGATATTACTTGGAGTCATTCATGGCATATTTCGAAAGACGTTGCATTCGAGTCATTGATTTCATCATGATTATTATTATGTCAATTATAGTTGGATGTATTATGAAATTGTATGCATGTCGTCAACTTTAGATGTGAATAAAGTTTGTCTTTTAAAAATGAATGCAATGTTTGTAAAATGTATCATATAGAGGTCAAATACCTCGTGATGTAATCAACTATTGTGAATCGTTTATAATGTATATGAATGGGTCCTTTCAGTTGGTATCACAGTGGTAGTCTTAGCGAATTAGGTCTGCATTAGTGTGTCTAACTGATAGTCGTTAGGATGCATTAGTGAGTCTGGACTTCGACCGTGTTTGCATTGTCAAAAGTTTTGCTTATCATTTTTGTCGAAAATTGCCTGCTTATCATTCTTAGTCTAGACACGTCTTACTGCATTGATTGCATGAATAGTGTATAGACAAAATTCATATCTTAGCATATCTGTTACTGTAAACTTTGCCTGACATATCCCGTAAATTCCTCCGTAATCTACGAAATCTTTTGCGCTATATATGTAGATATTCTATGTAATTAGAATACCACCTGATAGCTGGAAAATCATTTCATATCGAAAAATCCTTTATTCAATCGAACGAAATGGAATTTGTCATTAGTTCAAGTCCCTCGAATTCCAGTATGGAATCCCACTCAAGCTCCGAAAGCAGTGTGACTGGAATGGATCAACCAATCAGCCATCATCTATTTTGGATGAATTGGGGATGGGTTCGTAGCCTCCTTAATCATTGGAGACAAGAAGAAGGCGATCCTTTCCATCCAACAAATTGCCCTCTTGGCGAAGAACCCAAAGCACTTACCGGCGAACCTGTCCGAAACACCATTTTCTCTCTCATTTCCAGAGTATCTCGTCACGATTATATACTACATCAAATTCTAGATTTTATTTATCCGCTCGTCTGAACCGACAATCACCCTGGTGTAATAGAAGAAGTCAACGAGCTTCGCGCAAGGGTTGTGGCTTTGGAGAATATGGTGCAAAGGTTACAAATACCAGCAGCAGCACCAGCAGCATAACCAGTACTACCATCATCAACGCCAACAGTACCATTACCACCCCAACCACAACCGCGTCGTAAACCTCAACTTTACAATCTGTCCCATGAGCACCAATGTCATACGCCCTGTAGATACCAAGGAATACCAACAAACGATGAAGTGTTGATTCATAACTTCATTGGAGAAACACTCCGCGGCTATTATGTAATCTCTAAAGTCTTAGAGATTATCTATTCTAACCCTAACCATAAATTAGATGAGTGAATCGAAATGATAGAAGGAAGAGTAGAAACCCTGACAAGAATGATGCGTGATTTATAAGCTAGACTCGTTTTACCAACAGCATCAACAGTACCATAGCATCACCATCACAGTCAGTGCCGTCAGTGTCATCAGAATCAGCAGCACCTATAACATCACAAACTCCGTCAGTTCAAGAATCACCGTGGACATCATTACGAATCAATAACGCGTATATTGTATCAACGAGTTATGAAGTATTAACTCATTCCATCTGAAGAAATTATATGTATATTATATATATATAAATTTTGAGATCAAAATAAATTTTTCGTACTAAGCTATTATGTATGAATTAAATAAAGGTAAATACTACTCGATTAAATTCATATTACCAATATGCTAAGATGTACATTCTTCCTTAACAACTTAACCATCGTTAACTACAATCTCTGTTTTAATTCAACAAATTCCATCTCATAATAAATCAAGTGTATTATTCAAATATATGTTTGATTTTACACTTTCATCATCGATGTACTCGAAACTTTTCAAATAACATCATTCGTACTTTGCGAAATTCACAAGAATTCCACGAACCGAACATCATACATCAACAAATAACGAAGTATTGATTCATAATTTCAATGTCATTAAAGAAATACTCCGTAAAAGTTATGTAATTTTTAAAGCCTTTAGGGATTATTCAATTCTAGTTTCAACCGTAAATCAAATGAGTTTAATTTAACATTAACTCATTAAATATATGTTACATCTGAAGAAAATATACATATATATATTTTCATAAAGACAGTAATAAAATTCTTTTGTACAAAATATTAATTGTGAATTTTTTTAACGGGTAGGTAATACCCGAGAGATATATAAATTCACAATTAATATGTTACATTCTTCGAATCTAATTCAGCAAATCATCCATTATACTCCCTACTTTCACAACAATATACATTCTTTTATAGAAATCAAAACAACCATACTCATTCAAAATTTAATTACATATTCTAATTTTGAAATCTCAGAATTCAACTCGAGATATGACCAAAATCATCACTCTTAGATCCTTACATCTTTCACAAGCTATACTTTGACTTCAAAACTGTGTTAGAACATCATATGTATATTAACGATTACAATCTGTGTTCAAAACCCTTCGAAATTCCTGAAGACACTTCAAATAATGAACAATCAAGATGATGATCCAACCACATATTAACCACAGTCTTGCATCTGAAAAGCTCTCAAAACCAGAGTCTTAATTTAACACGTATTCGTGTCAAACCCTTTGGCATTTATTAGCAAAAATAACTTTGCGATTCCTTTTCAAATTAGTCAGTTTTGTCCCAGCTTCAGCAAGTCAAATTCGACTTTTTAGTTGAAACAGTCTTATTATAACCTTGATATAGACGTTGCCCTTTCGTCATCATTATCGGAGAACCTTTTATGTCTCACCACATTAGAAATAAACTTACCAACAACTTCACTGATCTTTGACTTTTCAAAAAGTCATTATATTTATCAAAACCTCATCATTTACTCATCCTCATCTTGTAACAAGAATTGTCATGCCAATTACTGGGGATCAGCAATCAGTGTTTTGAAATCTTGCAGCATGTCTCTGCCAATGGTTATAGGTGTATATATAACGTCTATCTCCTAGACTTATATACTTTGAATGTGAAGTTTCTGAAAAACACCCTAAACTGCGAACTAGTTCTATGAAGTTTGGAAAATGCTGATGAAGCAGCAAAAACTGTAAACGACCTTAACAGTCAAAAGTTTGATAATAAAGGATAGTGTGTTGGAAAAGCTCAGAAAAAGAGAAGGTTTGGAACTGGAAAATGGATTAAGCAAACCATGAAGGAGGCTGTGGACAAATCACAAAGACTAAACCTGCCTTCAAAGAATCCAAATGATTCAGCGTCTGCTGAAATTATTATCAAATACCTTACTCCTGACTCTAAACCTTTGTGAATAATATTCTTCATCATCCTCTGATCTTAGATATTCTAAAATATCATCATATCTTTCATTATAAATATCTTCAATGTTTCTGAAGATATCTTCATAACTATTATTATTCGAAATCATTTATCTCTTTGCGCTATCTGTGTTACATCATAAAAGAAACTATTTTAGTTTCTAAATTCTGAAAAATTCTAATTTAAAATATGTATACTATTGAAGTAGTGTTGGGAACTGAAGCATGAGTTAGTATAATATAATGACACTTGATCAACGTGATTATATTACAGTAAGTCATGCCGAGTTTTTAAATGGAACGTGATGATTCACAGATCATAACATCATCATGTGCCATGTTACACGACTCTTGTATTCTATTTAACCTCTAAAGTACTAAGAAAATATTTCTTGATGATTCGGTCTTTTCCAGGGTATTCTGGTAATTTAACAAATCAAGACCGTGCCATTACCATTTCCTTCTTAGAACATTAACAATGTTCATTCTGAAATTTATATCTGCGAATTATGGACCATTATAAGCGATGCTTAATCGCAAGAAGAAGAAACGAAAGGACAAAGCTCCAAAATAGAAATTGGAGTATAAATCGCAGCAAATAGGAGGGAGTATTAACTGTGGATGACAATGATTATAGAAGACAGAAGCAGGGACTTTGAAGTATAAGGGAAGATATAAAACCCAACAACAACCCAGAAATTACAAACCATATATATCGATGCATATAGCAATATAAAGACACGGGAGAACTAAAAACACTATAAAACCAAGAGTATAGTAGAAGTAAATAGATTCTTCCGGCGGCAGATGAAAAAGAAGAATGACAGATATGAAAGTTAGGAGTATATATCAAGAATCAGAACTGGATGGAGCATATTAGCGAATGCTATAAAGTATGAATTGAGAGAGAAAGAATAAAAGGTGAGAGTTGTGGAAATAAGGAAACGAAGGGGGTGGATATATAGTAAAATATCCGACAGAGAAATCAAAACAGAATATCGCATTTAATCAAAGCGGATCCTAACTTCCTTAATTACCGAAGAATCAAATCTTATTACGAAGATTTTCTCTAAATTCCTTGAATTCCAAAAATCAACCGTGACTATGTCATTGGTTAAAAAGAACGTGCATTTACTCATTTCATCCTTTTGTGATAACTTCACTCGTACTCTTCACAAAAATAATATGGCTTTATCAATATTACTTGATGATAATAAAACTCTATTTTCCAACTCGTATACGTCATGAAAACATACTTATTGTCAGCCATGACCATCCATTCAAATTTCGGGACGAAATTTCTTTAACGGATAGGTACTGTGACAACCCAGAAATTTCTAACCAAATTTAAACTTTATCTTTATATTATTCCGACACGATAAGCAAAGTTTGTTAAGTTAAATCTCAAGAATTTTAAATTGTGTTCATACATTCATTATAACCTCGACCAAATTCTGACGATTCACGAACCGTTATATATAAATAAATATGTATATATATATATTATAACTTGAGAATATTAATAAAGTATTAAACGTATAATACTTTACATGAATGTATTTGTTTCAATATGGTTATCGATGGAATTAGAAGATAATATCAAATGATTGATTTATCAGATACATTATGATATGATTACGGGTCTATTGAAATGTCCCGTTCTTATTGATTAAAAACGTTCCATATTAATTGATTTCGTTGCGAGGTTTTGACCTCTATATGAGACGTTTTTCAAAGACTGCATTCATTTTTAAACAAACCATAACCTTTATTTCATCAATAAAGGTTTAAAAAGCTTTACGTAGATTATCAAATAATGATAATCTAATATATCCTGTTTACACACGACCATTACATAATGGTTTACAATACAAATATGTTACAACAAAATAAGTTTCTTGAATGCAGTTTTTACACAATATCATACAAGCATGGACTCCAAATCTTGTCCTTATTTAAGTATGTGACAGCGGAAGCTCTTAATAATCACCTAAGAATAAACATGCTTAAAACGTCAACAAAAATGTTGGTGAGTTATAGGTTTAACCTATATATATCAAATCGTAACAATAGACCACAAGATTTCATATTTCAATACACATCCCATACATAGAGATAAAAATCATTCATATGGTGAACACCTGGTAACCGACAATAACAAGATGCATATATAAGAATATCCCCATCATTCCGGGACACCCTTCGGATATGATATAAATTTCGAAGTACTAAAGCATCCGGTACTTTGGATGGGGTTTGTTAGGCCCAATAGATCTATCTTTAGGATTCGCGTCAATTAGGGTGTCTGTTCCCTAATTCTTAGATTACCAGACTTAATAAAAAGGGGCATATTCGACTTCGATAATTCAACCATAGAATGTAGTTTCACGTACTTGTGTCTATTTTGTAAATCATTTATAAAACCTGCATGTATTCTCATCCCAAAAATATTAGATTTTAAAAGTGGGACTATAACTCACTTTCACAGATTTTTACTTCGCCGGGAAGTAAGACTTGGCCACTGGTTGATTCACGAACCTATAACAATATATACATATATATCAAAGTATGTTCAAAATATATTTACAACACTTTTAATATATTTTGATGTTTTAAGTTTATTAAGTCAGCTGTCCTCGTTAGTAACCTACAACTAGTTGTCCACAGTTAGATGTACAGAACTAAATCGATAAATATTATCTTGAATCAATCCACGACCCAGTGTATACGTATCTCAGTATTGATCACAACTCAAACTATATATATTTTGGAATCAACCTCAACCCTGTATAGCTAACTCCAACATTCACATATAGAGTGTCTATGGTTGTTCCGAAATATATATAGATGTGTCGACATGATAGGTCGAAACATTGTATACGTGTCTATGGTATCTCAAAATTACATAATATACAATACAAGTTGATTAAGTTATGGTTGGAATAGATTTGTTACCAATTTTCACGTAGCTAAAATGAGAAAAATTATCCAATCTTGTTTTACCCATAACTTCTTCATTTTAAATCCGTTTTGAGTGAATCAAATTGCTATGGTTTCATATTGAACTCTATTTTATGAATCTAAACAGAAAAAGTATAGGTTTATTGTCGGAAAAATAAGTTACAAGTCGTTTTTGTAAAGGTAGTCATTTCAGTCGAAAGAACGACGTCTAGATGACCATTTTAGAAAACATACTTCCACTTTGAGTTTAACCATAATTTTTGGATATAGTTTCATGTTCATAATAAAAATCATTTTCTCAGAATAACAACTTTTAAATCAAAGTTTATCATAGTTTTTAATTAACTAACCCAAAACAGCCCGCGGTGTTACTACGACGGCGTAAATCCGGTTTTACGGTGTTTTTCGTGTTTCCAGGTTTTAAATCATTAAGTTAGCATATCATATAGATATAGAACATGTGTTTAGTTGATTTTAAAAGTCAAGTTAGAAGGATTAACTTTTGTTTGCGAACAAGTTTAGAATTAACTAAACTATGTTCTAGTGATTACAAGTTTAAACCTTCGAATAAGATAGCTTTATATGTATGAATCGAATGATGTTATGAACATCATTACTACCTTAAGTTCCTTGGATGAACCTACTGGAAAAAAGAAAAATGGATCTAGCTTCAATGGATCCTTGGATGGCTCAAAGTTCTTGAAGCAAAATCATGACACGAAAACAAGTTCAAGTAAGATCATCACTTGAAATAAGATTGTTATAGTTATAGAAATTGAACCAAAGTTTGAATATGATTATTACCTTGTATTAGAATGATAACCTACTGTAAGAAACAAAGATTTCTTGAGGTTGGATGATCACCTTACAAGATTGGAAGTGAGCTAGCAAACTTGAAAGTATTCTTGATTTTATGAAACTAGAACTTTTGGAATTTATGAAGAACACTTAGAACTTGAAGATAGAACTTGAGAGAGTTCAATTAGATGAAGAAAATTGAAGAATGAAAGTGTTTGTAGGTGTTTTTGGTCGTTGGTGTATGGATTAGATATAAAGCATATGTAATTTTGTTTTCATGTAAATAAGTCATGAATGATTACTCATATTTTTGTAATCTTATGAGATATTTCATGCTAGTTGCCAAATGATGGTTCCCACATGTGTTAGGTGACTCACATGGGCTGCTAAGAGCTGATCATTGGAGTGTATATACCAATAGTACATACATCTAAAAGCTGTGTATTGTACGAGTACGAATACAGGTGCATACGAGTAGAATTGTTGATGAAACTGAACGAGAATGTAATTGTAAGCATTTTTGTTAAGTAGAAGTATTTTGATAAGTGTATTGAAGTCTTTCAAAAGTGTATAAATACATATTAAAACACTACATGTATATACATTTTAACTGAGTCGTTAAGTCATCGTTAGTCGTTACATGTAAGTGTTGTTTTGAAACCTTTAGGTTAACGATCTTGTTAAATGTTGTTAACCCAATGTTTATAATAACAAAAGAGATTTTAAATTATTATATTATCATGATATGATGATGTACGAATATCTCTTAATATGATATATATACATTAAATGTCGTTACAACGATAAACGTTACATATATGTCTCGTTTCAAAATCATTAAGTTAGTAGTCTTGTTTTTACATATGTAGTTCATTGTTAATATAATTAATGATATGTTTACTTATCATAATATCATGTTAACTATATATATAGCCATATATATGTCGTCATATAGTTTTTTACAAGTTTTAACGTTCGTGAATCACCGGTCAACTTGGGTAGTCAATTGTCTATATGAAACCTATTTCAATTAATCAAGTCTTAACAAGTTTGATTGCTTAACATGTTGGAAACATTTAATCATGTAAACATCAATCTCAATTAATATATATAAACATGGAAAAGTTCGGGTCACTACAGTACCTACCCGTTAAATAAATTTCGTCCCGAAATTTTAAGCTGTTGAAGGTGTTGACGAATCTTCTGGAAATAGATGCGGGTATTTCTTCTTCATCTGATCTTCACGCTCCCAGGTGAACTCGGGTCCTCTACGAGCATTCCATTGAACCTTAACAATTGGTATCTTGTTTTGCTTAAGTCTTTTAACCTCACGATCCATTATTTCGACGGGTTCTTCGATGAATTGGAGTTTTTCGTTGATTTGGATTTCATCTAACGGAATAGTGAGATCTTCTTTAGCAAAACATTTCTTCAAATTCGAGACGTGGAAAGTGTTATGTACAGCCGCGAGTTGTTGAGGTAACTCAAGTCGGTAAGCTACTGGTCCGACACGATCAATAATCTTGAATGGTCCAATATACCTTGGATTTAATTTCCCTCGTTTACCAAATCGAACAACGCCTTTCCAAGGTGAAACTTTAAGCATGACCATCTCTCCAATTTCAAATTCTATATCTTTTCTTTTAATGTCAGCGTAGCTCTTTTGTCGACTTTGGGCGGTTTTCAACCGTTGTTGAATTTGGATGATCTTCTCGGTAGTTTCTTGTATAATCTCCGGACCCGTAATCTGTCTATCCCCCACCTCACTCCAACAAATCGGAGACCTGCACTTTCTACCATAAAGTGCTTCAAACGGCGCCATCTCAATGCTTGAATGGTAGCTGTTGTTGTAGGAAAATTCTGCTAACGGTAGATGTCGATCCCAACTATTTCCGAAATCAATAACACATGCTCGTAGCATGTCTTCAAGCGTTTGTATCGTCCTTTCGCTCTGCCCATCAGTTTGTGGATGATAGGCAGTACTCATGTCTAGACGAGTTCCTAATGCTTGCTGTAATGTCTGCCAGAATCTTGAAATAAATCTGCCATCCCTATCAGAGATAATAGAGATTGGTATTCCATGTCTGGAGACGACTTCCTTCAAATACAGTCGTGCTAACTTCTCCATCTTGTCATCTTCTCTTATTGGTAGGAAGTGTGCTGATTTGGTGAGACGATCAACTATTACCCAAATAGTATCAAAACCACTTGCAGTCCTTGGCAATTTAGTGATGAAATCCATGGTAATGTTTTCCCATTTCCATTCCGGGATTTCGGGTTGTTGAAGTAGACCTGATGGTTTCTGATGCTCAGCTTTGACCTTAGAACACGTCAAACATTCTCCTACGTATTTAGCAACATCGGCTTTCATACTCGGCCACCAAAAATGTTTCTTGAGATCCTTGTACATCTTCCCCGTTCCAGGATGTATTGAGTATCTGGTTTTATGAGCTTCTCTAAGTACCATTTCTCTCATATCTCCAAATTTTGGTACCCAAATCCTTTCAGCCCTATACCGGGTTCCGTCTTCCCGAATATTAAGATGCTTCTCCGATCCTTTGGGTATTTCATCCTTTAAATTTCCCTCTTTTTAAAACTCCTTGTTGCGCCTCCTTTATTTGAGTAGTAATGTTATTATGAATCATTATATTCATAGATTTTACTCGAATGGGTTCTCTGTCCTTCCTGCTCAAGGCATCGGCTACCACATTTGCCTTCCCCGGGTGGTAACGAATCTCAAAGTCGTAATCATTCAATAATTCAATCCACCTACGCTGCCTCATATTCAGTTGTTTCTGATTAAATATGTGTTGAAGACTTTTGTGGTCGGTATATATAATACTTTTGACCCCATATAAGTAGTGCCTCCAAGTCTTTAATGCAAAAACAACTGCGCCTAATTCCAAATCATGCGTCGTATAATTTTGTTCGTGAATCTTCAATTGTCTAGACGCATAAGCAATCACCTTCGTTCGTTGCATTAATACACAACCGAGACCTTGCTTTGATGCATCACAATAAATCACAAAATCATCATTCCCTTCAGGAAATGACAATATAGGTGCCGTAGTTAGCTTTTTCTTCAATAACTGAAACGCTTTCTCTTGTTCATCATTCCATTCAAATTTCTTCCCTTTATGCGTTAATGCAGTCAAGGGTTTTGCTATTCTGGAAAAGTCTTGGATGAACCTTCTGTAGTAACCAGCTAGTCCTAAAAACTGGCGTATGTGTTTCAGAGTTTTCGGGGTTTCCCACTTTTCAACAGTTTCTATCTTTGCCGGATCCACCTTAATACCTTCTTTGTTCACTATGTGACCGAGGAATTGAACTTCTTCCAACCAAAATGCACACTTTGAAAACTTAGCGTACAATTCTTCCTTCCTCAATACTTCTAACACCTTTCTCAAATGTTCACCGTGTTCTTGGTCATTCTTTGAGTAAATAAGTATGTCATCAATGAAAACAATGACAAACTTGTCAAGGTATGGTCCACACACTCGGTTCATAAGGTCCATGAACACAGCTGGTGCATTAGTTAAACCAAACGGCATGACCATAAACTCGTAATGACCGTAACGTGTTCTGAAAGCAGTCTTTGGAATATCATCTTCTTTCACCCGCATTTGATGATACCCGGAACGTAAGTCAATCTTTGAATAAACAGACGAGCCTTGTAGTTGATCAAATAAGTCGTCGATTCTCGGTAGTGGGTAGCGGTTCTTGATGGTAAGTTTGTTCAACTCTCGGTAGTCGATACACAACCTGAATGTACCATCTTTCTTCTTGACAAACAAAACAGGAGCTCCCCACGGTGATGTGCTTGGTCGAATGAAACCACGCTCTAAAAGTTCTTGTAATTGGCTTTGCAGTTCTTTCATCTCGCTGGGTGCGAGTCTGTAAGGAGCACGCGCTATTGGTGCAGCTCCTGGTACAAGATCTATTTGAAATTCAACGGATCGATGTGGGGGTAATCCCGGTAATTCTTTCGGAAATACATCGGGAAATTCTTTTGCAATGGGAACATCATTGATGCTCTTTTCTTCAGTTTGTACTTTCTCGACGTGTGCTAGAACAGCATAGCAACCTTTTCTTATTAGTTTTTGTGCCTTCAAATTACTAATAAGATGTAGCTTCGTGTTGCCCTTTTCTCCGTACACCATTAAGGGTTTTCCTTTTTCTCGTATAATGCGAATTGCATTTTTGTAACAAACGATCTCCGCTTTCACTTCTTTCAACCAGTCCATACCGATTATCACATCAAAACTCCCTAACTCTACTGGTATCAAATCAATCTTAAATGTTTCGCTAACCAGTTTAATTTCTCGATTCCGACATATATTATCTGCTGAAATTAATTTACCATTTGCTAATTCGAGTAAAAATTTACTATCCAAAGGCGTCAATGGACAACTTAATTTAGCACAAAAATCTCTACTCATATAGCTTCTATCCGCACCCGAATCAAATAAAACGTAAGCAGATTTATTGTCAATAAGAAACGTACCCGTAACAAGCTCCGGGTCTTCCTGTGCCTCTACCGCATTAATATTGAAAACTCTTCCACGGCCTTGTCCATTCGTGTCCTCCTGGTTCGGGCAATTTCTAATAATGTGGCCTGGTTTTCCACATTTATAACAAACTACATTGGCATAACTTGCTCCGACACTACTTGCTCCGCCATTACTCGTTCCGACACCATTTGTTCCTTTCGTTCTATTAACCCCTGGTCCGTAGACCTCACACTTCGCCGCGCTATGACCATTTCTTTTACACTTGTTGCAAAATTTGGTGCAGAACCCCGAGTGATTCTTTTCACACCTTTGGCATAGTTGCTTCTGATTGTTGTTGTTGTTGCGGTTATTATTGTTGTTGGGATGATTGTTGTAGTTGCTGTTGTTGTTGTTGTTGTTGTTGTTGGGTCGTTTGTTGTAGTTGCGATTGATGTTGCGATTGTTGGGATAATTGTTGCGATTATTGTTGTAATTGCTGTTGTTGTTGTATTGGTGATTCTTATCACCGTTTTCCTCCCACTTTCTTTTGACTTGCTTCACATTGGCCTCTTCAGCAGTCTGTTCTTTAATTCTTTCTTCAATCTGGTTCACTAGTTTGTGAGCCATTCTACATGCCTGTTGTATGGAGGCGGGCTCGTGTGAACTTATATCTTCTTGGATTCTTTCCGGTAATCCTTTCACAAACGCGTCGATCTTCTCTTCCTCATCTTCGAATGCTCCCGGACACAATAGGCACAATTCTGTGAATCGTCTTTCGTACGTGGTAATATCAAATCCTTGGGTTCGTAACCCTCTAAGTTCTGTCTTGAGCTTATTGACCTCGGTTCTGGGACGGTACTTCTCGTTCATCAAGTGCTTGAATGCTGACCACGGTAGTGCGTACGCATCATCTTGTCCCACTTGCTCTAGATAGGTATTCCACCATGTTAACGCAGAACCTGTGAAGGTATGCGTAGCGTACTTCACTTTGTCCTCTTCAGTACACTTACTTATGGCAAACACCGATTCAACCTTCTCGGTCCACCGTTTCAATCCGATCGGTCCTTCAGTTCCATCAAATTCCAAAGGTTTGCAGGCAGTGAATTCTTTGTAGGTGCATCCTACACGATTTCCTGTACTGCTAGATCCAAGGTTATTGTTGGTATGTAGCGCAGCCTGTACTGCGGCTATGTTTGAAGCTAGAAAAGTACGAAATTCCTCTTCATTCATATTCACGGTGTGTCGAGTAGTCGGTGCCATTTCCTTCAAAATAGTTAAATGGAACAAGTTAATCATACAGAATATTAAGAGTAGTTAATAGTATTTCGTAGCATAATATGAACTCATTTATAAAAGCTTTTTCTTCATATTAGCGTTTTATAAGTTTAAATTCGGGTAGTACCTACCCGTTAAGTTCATACTTAGTAGCTAATATACAATTCAACTACTACAATTCTATATGAAAAACTGATTATAATAATATTTCGCGTTCAAACTTTTATACAATATTTTACAAACTTACAATACCGCTTATTTTACATAAAGCATGAAATATAGCACACAATAACTTTGATACAAGATAGTTGTGAAGACAATTCTAGCTAGTACACAAGTCGTTCAGCAAAGGCAATAAAGACACGTAATTCATACGTCCAGAAACAAGTCATGCATTCTGGTTTTACTAGGACTACTTCCCATCCTTGGTCTTGTGCAACATAACCGTTATGGCCGTTGATAAGACAGCGTGTTGTAACGTCATCAAAGGGACGAGGGTTACGTAATGTCCAACAGTCCCGTAATAATCTAAAAACCTCATTTCTTACCCCAATTACCGACTCCGTCACTTGTGGAAACGTTTTGTTTAATAGTTGTAGCCCGATGTTCTTGTTCTCACTTTGGTGAGAAGCGAACATTACTAATCCGTAAGCATAACATGCTTCTTTATGTTGCATGTTAGCCGCTTTTTCTAAATCACGAAGTCCAATATTCGGATATATTGAGTCAAAATAATTTCTTAACCCGTTGCGTAAAATAGCATTTGGGTTCCCCGCAATATATGCGTCAAAGTAAACACATCGTAACTTATGGGTTTCCCAATGTGATATCCCCCATCTTTCAAACGAAAGTCTCTTATAAACCAAGACATTCTTGGAACGTTCTTCGAATGTCTTACAAACTGATCTCGCCTTAAATAGTTGTGCCGAAGAATTCTGGCCGACTCTAGACAAGATTTCATCAATCATGTCTCCGGGTAGGTCTCTTAAAATATTGGGTTGTCTATCCATTTTGTGTTTTTAAACTGTAAAATAGAGAAGAGTTAGATTCATAAAAAAAATACTTATTAATACAAGCAATTTTTACATATATCATAAAGCATAAGAACACTATATTCCATATATTACACCACGCGAATATAATTATCTTATTCCGACTCGCTCGTTTCTTCTTCTTCGGTTTTGGTTCGTTTTGCCAATTTTCTAGGGATATATGATGTTCCCCTAATACGAGCCGTCGTTGTCCACATTGGTTTAGAAAAACCTGGTGGTTTAGAGGTTCCCGGGTCATTATTACAACTTAAGGACTTCGGGGGTTGACGATACATATAAAGTTCATCGGGGTTGGAATTAGATTTCTCTATTTTTATGCCCTTTCCCTTATTATTTTCTTTTGCCTTTTTAAATTCAGTTGGGGTAATTTCTATAACATCATCGGAATTCTCGTCGGAATCCGATTCATCGGAGAATTGGTAATCCTCCCAATATTTTGCTTCCTTGGCGGAAACACCATTGACCATAATTAACTTTGGTCGGTTGGTTGAGGATTTTCTTTTACTTAACCGTTTTATTATTTCCCCCACCGGTTCTATTTCTTCATCCGGTTCCGATTCTTCTTCCGGTTCCGATTCTTCTTCCGGTTCCGACTCTTCTTCCGGTTCCTCTTCGGGAACTTGTGAATCAGTCCACAAATCATTCCAATTTACATTTGACTCTTCATTATTATTAGGTGAGTCAATGGGACTTGTTCTAGAGGTAGACATCTATCACATAATATCAAACACGTTAAGAGGTTAATATATCACATAATATTCATATGTTAAAAATATATAGTTTCCAACTAAAATGTTAAGCAATCATTTTTAAAGAAAACACGGTCGAAGTCCAGACTCACTAATGCATCCTAACAAACTCGATAAGACACACTAATGCAAATTTTCTGGTTCTCTAAGACCAACGCTCGGATACCAACTGAAATGTCCCGTTCTTATTGATTAAAAACGTTCCATATTAATTGATTTCGTTGCGAGGTTTTGACCTCTATATGAGACGTTTTTCAAAGACTGCATTCATTTTTAAACAAACCATAACCTTTATTTCATCAATAAAGGTTTAAAAAGCTTTACGTAGATTATCAAATAATGATAATCTAATATATCCTGTTTACACACGACCATTACATAATGGTTTACAATACAAATATGTTACAACAAAATAAGTTTCTTGAATGCAGTTTTTACACAATATCATACAAGCATGGACTCCAAATCTTGTCCTTATTTAAGTATGTGACAGCGGAAGCTCTTAATAATCACCTGAGAATAAACATGCTTAAAACGTCAACAAAAATGTTGGTGAGTTATAGGTTTAACCTATATATATCAAATCGTAACAATAGACCACAAGATTTCATATTTCAATACACATCCCATACATAGAGATAAAAATCATTCATATGGTGAACACCTGGTAACCGACAATAACAAGATGCATATATAAGAATATCCCCATCATTCCGGGACACCCTTCGGATATGATATAAATTTCGAAGTACTAAAGCATCCGGTACTTTGGATGGGGTTTGTTAGGCCCAATAGATCTATCTTTAGGATTCGCGTCAATTAGGGTGTCTGTTCCCTAATTCTTAGATTACCAGACTTAATAAAAAGGGGCATATTCGACTTCGATAATTCAACCATAGAATGTAGTTTCACGTACTTGTGTCTATTTTGTAAATCATTTATAAAACCTGCATGTATTCTCATCCCAAAAATATTAGATTTTAAAAGTGGGACTATAACTCACTTTCACAGATTTTTACTTCGTCGGGAAGTAAGACTTGGCCACTGGTTGATTCACGAACCTATAACAATATATACATATATATCAAAGTATGTTCAAAATATATTTACAACACTTTTAATATATTTTGATGTTTTAAGTTTATTAAGTCAGCTGTCCTCGTTAGTAACCTACAACTAGTTGTCCACAGTTAGATGTACAGAACTAAATCGATAAATATTATCTTGAATCAATCCACGACCCAGTGTATACGTATCTCAGTATTGATCACAACACAAACTATATATATTTTGGAATCAACCTCAACCCTGTATAGCTAACTCCAACATTCACATATAGAGTGTCTATGGTTGTTCCGAAATATATATAGATGTGTCGACATGATAGGTCGAAACATTGTATACGTGTCTATGGTATCTCAAAATTACATAATATACAATACAAGTTGATTAAGTTATGGTTGGAATAGATTTGTTACCAATTTTCACGTAGCTAAAATGAGAAAAATTATCCAATCTTGTTTTACCCATAACTTCTTCATTTTAAATCCGTTTTGAGTGAATCAAATTGCTATGGTTTCATATTGAACTCAATTTTATGAATCTAAACAGAAAAAGTATAGGTTTATTGTCGGAAAAATAAGTTACAAGTCGTTTTTGTAAAGGTAGTCATTTCAGTCGAAAGAACGACGTCTAGATGACCATTTTAGAAAACATACTTCCACTTTGAGTTTAACCATAATTTTTGGATATAGTTTCATGTTCATAATAAAAATCATTTTCTCAGAATAACAACTTTTAAATCAAAGTTTATCATAGTTTTTAATTAACTAACCCAAAACAGCCCGCGGTGTTACTACGACGGCGTAAATCCGGTTTTACGGTGTTTTTCGTGTTTCCAGGTTTTAAATCATTAAGTTAGCATATCATATAGATATAGAACATGTGTTTAGTTGATTTTAAAAGTCAAGTTAGAAGGATTAACTTTTGTTTGCGAACAAGTTTAGAATTAACTAAACTATGTTCTAGTGATTACAAGTTTAAACCTTCGAATAAGATAGCTTTATATGTATGAATCGAATGATGTTATGAACATCATTACTACCTTAAGTTCCTTGGATGAACCTACTGGAAAAGAGAAAAATGGATCTAGCTTCAATGGATCCTTGGATGGCTCAAAGTTCTTGAAGCAAAATCATGACACGAAAACAAGTTCAAGTAAGATCATCACTTGAAATAAGATTGTTATAGTTATAGAAATTGAACCAAAGTTTGAATATGATTATTACCTTGTATTAGAATGATAACCTACTGTAAGAAACAAAGATTTCTTGAGGTTGGATGATGTAGTGACCCGAACTTTTCCATGTTTATATATATTAATTGAGATTGATATTTACATGATTAAATGTTTCCAACATGTTAAGCAATCAAACTTGTTAAGACTTGATTAATTGAAATATGTTTCATATAGACAATTGACCACCCAAGTTGACCGGTGATTCACGAACGTTAAAACTTGTAAAAACTATATGATGACATATATATGGATATATATATAGTTAACATGATACTATGATAAGTAAACATATCATTAAGTATATTAACAATGAACTACATATGTAAAAACAAGACTACTAACTTAATGATTTTTAAACGAGACATATATGTAACGATTATCGTTGTAAAGACATTTAATGTATATATATCATATTAAGAGATATTCATACATGATAATATCATGATAATATAATAATTTAAAATCTCATTTGATATTATAAACATTGGGTTAACAACATTTAACAAGATCGTTAACCTAAAAGTTTCAAAACAACACTTACATGTAACGACTAACGATGACTTAACGACTCAGTTAAAATGTATATACATGTAGTGTTTTAATATGTATTTATACACTTTTGAAAGACTTCAATACACTTATCAAAATACTTCTACTTAACAAAAATGCTTACAATTACATCCTCGTTCAGTTTCATCAACAAGTCTACTCGTATGCACCCGTATTCGTACTCGTACAATACACAGCTTTTAGATGTATGTACTATTGGTATATACACTCCAATGATCAGCTCTTAGCAGCCCATGTGAGTCACCTAACACATGTGGGAACCATCATTTGGCAACTAGCATGAAATATCTCATAAAATTACAAAAATATGAGTAATCATTCATGACTTATTTACATGAAAACAAAATAACATATCCTTTATATCTAATCCATACACCAACGACCAAAAACACCTACAAACACTTTCATTCTTCAATTTTCTTCATCTAATTGATCTCTCTCAAGTTCTATCTTCAAGTTCTAAGTGTTCTTCATAAATTCCAAAAGTTCTAGTTTCATAAAATCAAGAATACTTTCAAGTTTGCTAGCTCACTTCCAATCTTGTAAGGTGATCATCCAACCTCAAGAAATCTTTGTTTCTTACAGTAGGTTATCATTCTAATACAAGGTAATAATCATATTCAAACTTTGGTTCAATTTCTATAACTATAACAATCTTATTTCAAGTGATGATCTTACTTGAACTTGTTTTCGTGTCATGATTCTGCTTCAAGAACTTCGAGCCATCCAAGGATCCATTGAAGCTAGATCCATTTTTCTCTTTTCCAGTAGGTTTATCCAAGGAAATTAAGGTTCGTGAATCAACCAGTGGCCAAGTCTTACTTTCCGACGAAGTAAAATTCTGTGAAAGTGAGTTATAGTCCCACTTTTAAAATCTAATATTTTTGGGATGAGAATGCATGCAGGTTTTATAAATGATTTACAAAATAGACACAAGTACGTGAAACTACATTTTATGGTTGAATTATCGAAATCGAATATGCCCCTTTTTATTAAGTCTGGTAATCTAAGAATTAGGGAACAGACACCCTAATTGACGCGAATCCTAAAGATAGATCTATTGGGCCTAACAAACCCCATCCAAAGTACCGGATGCTTTAGTAATTCGAAATTTATATCATATCCGAAGGGTGTCCCGGAATGATGGGGATATTCTTATATATGCATCTTGTTAATGTCGGTTACCAGGTGTTCACCATATGAATGATTTTTATCTCTATGTATGGGATGTGTATTGAAATATGAAATCTTGTGGTCTATTGTTACGATTTGATATATATAGGTTAAACCTATAACTCACCAATATTTTTGTTGACGTTTAAAGCATGTTTATTCTCAGGTGAATATTAAGAGCTTCCGCTGTTGCATACTAAAATAAGGACAAGATTTGGAGTCCATGTTTGTATGATATTGTGTAAAAACTGCATTCAAGAAACTGATTTCGATGTAACATATTTGTATTGTAAACCATTATGTAATGGTCGTGTGTAAACAGGATATTTTAGATTATCATAATTTAATAATCTACGTAAAGCTTTTTAAACCTTTATTTATGAAATAAAGGTTATGGTTTGTTTTAAAAATGAATGCAGTCTTTGAAAAACGTCTCATATAGAGGTCAAAACCTCGCAACGAAATCAATTAATATGGAACGTTTTTAATCAATAAGAACGGGACATTTCAGTTGGTATCCGAGCGTTGGTCTTAGAGAACCAGAAAATTTGCATTAGTGTGTCTTATCGAGTTTGTTAGGATGCATTAGTGAGTCTGGACTTCGACCGTGTTTTCTTTAAAAATGATTGCTTAACATTTTTGTTGGAAACTATATATTTTTAACATATGAATATTATGTGATATATTAATCTCTTAACGTGTTTGATATTATGTGATAGATGTCTACCTCTAGAACAAGTCCCATTGACTCACCTAATAATAATGAAGAGTCAAATGTAAATTGGAATGATTTGTGGACTGATTCACAAGTTCCCGAAGAGGAACCGGAAGAAGAGTCGGAACCGGAAGAAGAATCGGAACCGGAAGAAGAATCGGAACCGGATGAAGAAATAGAACCGGTGGGGGAAATAATAAAACGGTTAAGTAAAAGAAAATCCTCAACCAACCGACCAAAGTTAATTATGGTCAATGGTGTTTCCGCCAAGGAAGCAAAATATTGGGAGGATTACCAATTCTCCGATGAATCGGATTCCGACGAGAATTCCGATGATGTTATAGAAATTACCCCAACTGAATTTAAAAAGGCAAAAGAAAATAATAAGGGAAAGGGCATAAAAATAGAGAAATCTAATTCCAACCCCGATGAACTTTATATGTATCGTCAACCCCCGAAGTCCTTAAGTTGTAACAATGACCCGGGAACCTCTAAACCACCAGGTTTTTCTAAACCAATGTGGACAACGACGGCTCGTATTAGGGGAACATCATATATCCCTAGAAACTTGGCAAAACGAACCAAAACCGAAGAAGAAGAAACGAGCGAGTCGGAATAAGATAGTTGTATTCGTGTGGTGTAATATATGTAATATAGTGTTCTTATGCTTTATGATATATGTAAAAATTGCTTGTATTAATAAGTATTTTTTTATGAATCTAACTCTTGTCTATTTTACAGTTTAAAAACACAAAATGGATAGACAACCCAATATTTTAAGAGACCTACCCGGAGACATGATTGATGAAATCTTGTCTAGAGTCGGCCAGAATTCTTCGGCACAACTATTTAAGGCGAGATCAGTTTGTAAGACATTCGAAGAACGTTCCAAGAATGTCTTGGTTTATAAGAGACTTTCGTTTGAAAGATGGGGGATATCACATTGGGAAACCCATAAGTTACGATGTGTTTACTTTGACGCATATATTGCGGGGAACCCAAATGCTATTTTACGCAACGGGTTAAGAAATTATTTTGACTCAATATATCCGAATATTGGACTTCGTGATTTAGAAAAAGCGGCTAACATGCAACATAAAGAAGCATGTTATGCTTACGGATTAGTAATGTTCGCTTCTCACCAAAGTGAGAACAAGAACATCGGGCTAAAACTATTAAACAAAACGTTTCCACAAGTGACGGAGTCGGTAATTGGGGTAAGAAATGAGGTTTTTAGATTATTACGGGACTGTTGGACATTACGTAACCCTCGTCCCTTTGATGACGTTACAACACGCTGTCTTATCAACTGCCATAACGGTTATGTTGCACAAGACCAAGGATGGGAAGTAGTCCTAGTAAAACCAGAATGCATGACTTGTTTCTGGACGTATGAATTACGTGTCTTTATTGCCTTTGCTGAACGACTTGTGTACTAGCTAGAATTGTCTTCACAACTATCTTGTATCAAAGTTATTGTGTGCTATATTTCATGCTTTATGTAAAATAAGCGGTATTGTAAGTTTGTAAAATATTGTATAAAAGTTTGAACGCGAAATATTATTATAATCAGTTTTTCATATAGAATTGTAGTAGTTGAATTGTATATTAGCTACTAAGTATGAACTTAACGGGTAGGTACTACCCGAATTTAAACTTATAAAACGCTAATATGAAGAAAAAGCTTTTATAAATGAGTTCATATTATGCTACGAAATACTATTAACTACTCTTAATATTCTGTATGATTAACTTGTTCCATTTAACTATTTTGAAGGAAATGGCACCGACTACTCGACACACCGTGAATATGAATGAAGAGGAATTCCGTACTTTTCTAGCTTCAAACATAGCCGCAGTACAGGCTGCGCTACATACCAACAATAACCTTGGATCTAGCAGTACAGGAAATCGTGTAGGATGCACCTACAAAGAATTCACTGCCTGCAAACCTTTGGAATTTGATGGAACCGAAGGACCGATCGGATTGAAACGGTGGACCGAGAAGGTTGAATCGGTGTTTGCCATAAGTAAGTGTACTGAAGAGGACAAAGTGAAGTACGCTACGCATACCTTCACAGGTTCTGCGTTAACATGGTGGAATACCTATCTAGAGCAAGTGGGACAAGATGATGCGTACGCACTACCGTGGTCAGCATTCAAGCACTTGATGAACGAGAAGTACCGTCCCAGAACCGAGGTCAATAAGCTCAAGACAGAACTTAGAGGGTTACGAACCCAAGGATTTGATATTACCACGTACGAAAAACGATTCACAGAATTGTGCCTATTGTGTCCGGGAGCATTCGAAGATGAGGAAGAGAAGATCGACGCGTTTGTGAAAGGATTACCGGAAAGAATCCAAGAAGATATAAGTTCACACGAGCCCGCCTCCATACAACAGGCATGTAGAATGGCTCACAAACTAGTGAACCAGATTGAAGAAAGAATTAAAGAACAGACTGCTGAAGAGGCCAATGTGAAGCAAGTCAAAAGAAAGTGGGAGGAAAACGGTGATAAGAATCACCAATACAACAACAACAGCAATTACAACAATAATCGCAACAATTATCCCAACAATCGCAACATCAATCGAAACTACAACAAACGGCCCAACAACAACAACAGCAACTACAACAATCATCCCAACAACAATAATAACCGCAACAACAACAACAATCAGAAGCAACTATGCCAAAGGTGTGAAAAGAATCACTCGGGGTTCTGCACCAAATTTTGCAACAAATGTAAAAGAAATGGTCATAGCGCGGCGAAGTGTGAGGTCTACGGACCAGGGGTTAATAGAACGAAAGGAACAAATGGTGTCGGAACGAGTAATGGCGGAGCAAGTAGTGTCGGAGCAAGTTATGCCAATGTAGTTTGTTATAAATGTGGAAAACCAGGCCACATTATTAGAAATTGCCCGAACCAGGAGAACACGAATGGACAAGGCCGTGGAAGAGTTTTCAATATTAATGCGGTAGAGGCACAGGAAGACCCGGAGCTTGTTACGGGTACGTTTCTTATTGACAATAAATCTGCTTACGTTTTATTTGATTCGGGTGCGGATAGAAGCTATATGAGTAGAGATTTTTGTGCTAAATTAAGTTGTCCATTGACGCCTTTGGATAGTAAATTTTTACTCGAATTAGCAAATGGTAAATTAATTTCAGCAGATAATATATGTCGGAATCGAGAAATTAAACTGGTTAGCGAAACATTTAAGATTGATTTGATACCAGTAGAGTTAGGGAGTTTTGATGTGATAATCGGTATGGACTGGTTGAAAGAAGTGAAAGCGGAGATCGTTTGTTACAAAAATGCAATTCGCATTATACGAGAAAAAGGAAAACCCTTAATGGTGTACGGAGAAAAGGGCAACACGAAGCTACATCTTATTAGTAATTTGAAGGCACAAAAACTAATAAGAAAAGGTTGCTATGCTGTTCTAGCACACGTCGAGAAAGTACAAACTGAAGAAAAGAGCATCAATGATGTTCCCATTGCAAAAGAATTTCCCGATGTATTTCCGAAAGAATTACCGGGATTACCCCCACATCGATCCGTTGAATTTCAAATAGATCTTGTACCAGGAGCTGCACCAATAGCTCGTGCTCCTTACAGACTCGCACCCAGCGAGATGAAAGAACTGCAAAGCCAATTACAAGAACTTTTAGAGCGTGGTTTCATTCGACCAAGCACATCACCGTGGGGAGCTCCTGTTTTGTTTGTCAAGAAGAAAGATGGTACATTCAGGTTGTGTATCGACTACCGAGAGTTGAACAAACTTACCATCAAGAACCGCTACCCACTACCGAGAATCGACGACTTATTTGATCAACTACAAGGCTCGTCTGTTTATTCAAAGATTGACTTACGTTCCGGGTATCATCAAATGCGGGTGAAAGAAGATGATATTCCAAAGACTGCTTTCAGAACACGTTACGGTCATTACGAGTTTATGGTCATGCCGTTTGGTTTAACTAATGCACCAGCTGTGTTCATGGACCTTATGAACCGAGTGTGTGGACCATACCTTGACAAGTTTGTCATTGTTTTCATTGATGACATACTTATTTACTCAAAGAATGACCAAGAACACGGTGAACATTTGAGAAAGGTGTTAGAAGTATTGAGGAAGGAAGAATTGTACGCTAAGTTTTCAAAGTGTGCATTTTGGTTGGAAGAAGTTCAATTCCTCGGTCACATAGTGAACAAAGAAGGTATTAAGGTGGATCCGGCAAAGATAGAAACTGTTGAAAAGTGGGAAACCCCGAAAACTCCGAAACACATACGCCAGTTTTTAGGACTAGCTGGTTACTACAGAAGGTTCATCCAAGACTTTTCCAGAATAGCAAAACCCTTGACTGCATTAACGCATAAAGGGAAGAAATTTGAATGGAATGATGAACAAGAGAAAGCGTTTCAGTTATTGAAGAAAAAGCTAACTACGGCACCTATATTGTCATTGCCTGAAGGGAATGATGATTTTGTGATTTATTGTGATGCATCAAAGCAAGGTCTCGGTTGTGTATTAATGCAACGAATGAAGGTGATTGCTTATGCGTCTAGACAATTGAAGATTCACGAACAAAATTATACGACGCATGATTTGGAATTAGGCGCGGTTGTTTTTGCATTAAAGACTTGGAGGCACTACTTATATGGGGTCAAAAGTATTATATATACCGACCACAAAAGTCTTCAACACATATTTAATCAGAAACAACTGAATATGAGGCAGCGTAGGTGGATTGAATTATTGAATGATTACGACTTTGAGATTCGTTACCACCCGGGGAAGGCAAATGTGGTAGCCGATGCCTTGAGCAGGAAGGACAGAGAACCCATTCGAGTAAAATCTATGAATATAATGATTCATAATAACCTTACTACTCAAATAAAGGAGGCGCAACAAGGAGTTTTAAAAGAGGGAAATTTAAAGGATGAAATACCCAAAGGATCGGAGAAGCATCTTAATATTCGGGAAGACGGAACCCGGTATAGGGCTGAAAGGATTTGGGTACCAAAATTTGGAGATATGAGAGAAATGGTACTTAGAGAAGCTCATAAAACCAGATACTCAATACATCCTGGAACGGGGAAGATGTACAAGGATCTCAAGAAACATTTTTGGTGGCCGGGTATGAAAGCCGATGTTGCTAAATACGTAGGAGAATGTTTGACGTGTTCTAAGGTCAAAGCTGAGCATCAAAAACCATCAGGTCTACTTCAACAACCCGAAATCCCGGAATGGAAATGGGAAAACATTACCATGGATTTCATCACTAAATTGCCAAGGACTGCAAGTGGTTTTGATACTATTTGGGTAATAGTTGATCGTCTCACCAAATCAGCACACTTCCTACCAATAAGAGAAGATGACAAGATGGAGAAGTTAGCACGACTGTATTTGAAGAAAGTCGTCTCCAGACATGGAATACCAATCTCTATTATCTCTGATAGGGATGGCAGATTTATTTCAAGATTCTGGTAGACATTACAGCAAGCATTAGGAACTCGTCTAGACATGAGTACTGCCTATCAACCACAAACTGATGGGCAGAGCGAAAGGATGATACAAACGCTTGAAGACATGCTACGAGCATGTGTTATTGATTTCGGAAACAGTTGGGATCGACATCTACCGTTAGCAGAATTTTCCTACAACAACAGCTACCATTCAAGCATTGAGATGGCGCCGTTTGAAGCACTTTATGGTAGAAAGTGCAGGTCTCCGATTTGTTGGAGTGAAGTGGGGGATAGACAGATTACGGGTCCGGAGATTATACAAGAAACTACCGAGAAGATCATCCAAATTCAACAACGGTTGAAAACCGCCCAAAGTCGACAAAAGAGCTACGCTGACATTATAAGAAAAGATATAGAATTAGAAATTGGAGAGATGGTCATGCTTAAAGTTGCACCTTGGAAAGGCGTTGTTCGATTTGGTAAACGAGGGAAATTAAATCCAAGGTATATTGGACCATTCAAGATTATTGATCGTGTCGGACCAGTAGCTTACCGACTTGAGTTACCTCAACAACTCGCGGCTGTACATAACACTTTCCACGTCTCGAATTTGAAGAAATGTTTTGCTAAAGAAGATCTCACTATTCCGTTAGATGAAATCCAAATCAACGAAAAACTTCAATTCATCGAAGAACCCGTCGAAATAATGGATCGTGAGGTTAAAAGACTTAAGCAAAACAAGATACCAATTGTTAAGGTTCGATGGAATGCTCGTAGAGGACCCGAGTTCACCTGGGAGTGTGAAGATCAGATGAAGAAGAAATACCCGCATCTATTCCAGAAGATTCATCAACACCTTCAACAGCTTAAAATTTCGGGACGAAATTTATTTAACGGGTAGGTACTGTAGTGACCCGAACTTTTCCATGTTTATATATATTAATTGAGATTGATATTTACATGATTAAATGTTTCCAACATGTTAAGCAATCAAACTTGTTAAGACTTGATTAATTGAAATATGTTTCATATAGACAATTGACCACCCAAGTTGACCGGTGATTCACGAACGTTAAAACTTGTAAAAACTATATGATGACATATATATGGATATATATATAGTTAACATGATACTATGATAAGTAAACATATCATTAAGTATATTAACAATGAACTACATATGTAAAAACAAGACTACTAACTTAATGATTTTTAAACGAGACATATATGTAACGATTATCGTTGTAAAGACATTTAATGTATATATATCATATTAAGAGATATTCATACATGATAATATCATGATAATATAATAATTTAAAATCTCATTTGATATTATAAACATTGGGTTAACAACATTTAACAAGATCGTTAACCTAAAAGTTTCAAAACAACACTTACATGTAACGACTAACGATGACTTAACGACTCAGTTAAAATGTATATACATGTAGTGTTTTAATATGTATTTATACACTTTTGAAAGACTTCAATACACTTATCAAAATACTTCTACTTAACAAAAATGCTTACAATTACATCCTCGTTCAGTTTCATCAACAATTCTACTCGTATGCACCCGTATTCGTACTCGTACAATACACAGCTTTTAGATGTATGTACTATTGGTATATACACTCCAATGATCAGCTCTTAGCAGCCCATGTGAGTCACCTAACACATGTGGGAACCATCATTTGGCAACTAGCATGAAATATCTCATAAAATTACAAAAATATGAGTAATCATTCATGACTTATTTACATGAAAACAAAATAACATATCCTTTATATCTAATCCATACACCAACGACCAAAAACACCTACAAACACTTTCATTCTTCAATTTTCTTCATCTAATTGATCTCTCTCAAGTTCTATCTTCAAGTTCTAAGTGTTCTTCATAAATTCCAAAAGTTCTAGTTTCATAAAATCAAGAATACTTTCAAGTTTGCTAGCTCACTTCCAATCTTGTAAGGTGATCATCCAACCTCAAGAAATCTTTGTTTCTTACAGTAGGTTATCATTCTAATACAAGGTAATAATCATATTCAAACTTTGGTTCAATTTCTATAACTATAACAATCTTATTTCAAGTGATGATCTTACTTGAACTTGTTTTCGTGTCATGATTCTGCTTCAAGAACTTCGAGCCATCCAAGGATCCATTGAAGCTAGATCCATTTTTCTCTTTTCCAGTAGGTTTATCCAAGGAAATTAAGGTTCGTGAATCAACCAGTGGCCAAGTCTTACTTTCCGACGAAGTAAAATTCTGTGAAAGTGAGTTATAGTCCCACTTTTAAAATCTAATATTTTTGGGATGAGAATGCATGCAGGTTTTATAAATGATTTACAAAATAGACACAAGTACGTGAAACTACATTTTATGGTTGAATTATCGAAATCGAATATGCCCCTTTTTATTAAGTCTGGTAATCTAAGAATTAGGGAACAGACACCCTAATTGACGCGAATCCTAAAGATAGATCTATTGGGCCTAACAAACCCCATCCAAAGTACCGGATGCTTTAGTAATTCGAAATTTATATCATATCCGAAGGGTGTCCCGGAATGATGGGGATATTCTTATATATGCATCTTGTTAATGTCGGTTACCAGGTGTTCACCATATGAATGATTTTTATCTCTATGTATGGGATGTGTATTGAAATATGAAATCTTGTGGTCTATTGTTACGATTTGATATATATAGGTTAAACCTATAACTCACCAATATTTTTGTTGACGTTTAAAGCATGTTTATTCTCAGGTGAATATTAAGAGCTTCCGCTGTTGCATACTAAAATAAGGACAAGATTTGGAGTCCATGTTTGTATGATATTGTGTAAAAACTGCATTCAAGAAACTGATTTCGATGTAACATATTTGTATTGTAAACCATTATGTAATGGTCGTGTGTAAACAGGATATTTTAGATTATCATAATTTAATAATCTACGTAAAGCTTTTTAAACCTTTATTTATGAAATAAAGGTTATGGTTTGTTTTAAAAATGAATGCAGTCTTTGAAAAACGTCTCATATAGAGGTCAAAACCTCGCAACGAAATCAATTAATATGGAACGTTTTTAATCAATAAGAACGGGACATTTCAGATGATCACCTTACAAGATTGGAAGTGAGCTAGCAAACTTGAAAGTATTCTTGATTTTATGAAACTAGAACTTTTGGAATTTATGAAGAACACTTAGAACTTGAAGATAGAACTTGAGAGAGTTCAATTAGATGAAGAAAATTGAAGAATGAAAGTGTTTGTAGGTGTTTTTGGTCGTTGGTGTATGGATTAGATATAAAGCATATGTAATTTTGTTTTCATGTAAATAAGTCATGAATGATTACTCATATTTTTGTAATCTTATGAGATATTTCATGCTAGTTGCCAAATGATGGTTCCCACATGTGTTAGGTGACTCACATGGGCTGCTAAGAGCTGATCATTGGAGTGTATATACCAATAGTACATACATCTAAAAGCTGTGTATTGTACGAGTACGAATACGGGTGCATACGAGTAGAATTGTTGATGAAACTGAACGAGAATGTAATTGTAAGCATTTTTGTTAAGTAGAAGTATTTTGATAAGTGTATTGAAGTCTTTCAAAAGTGTATAAATACATATTAAAACACTACATGTATATACATTTTAACTGAGTCGTTAAGTCATCGGTAGTCGTTACATGTAAGTGTTGTTTTGAAACCTTTAGGTTAACGATCTTGTTAAATGTTGTTAACCCAATGTTTATAATAACAAAAGAGATTTTAAATTATTATATTATCATGATATGATGATGTACGAATATCTCTTAATATGATATATATACATTAAATGTCGTTACAACGATAAACGTTACATATATGTCTCGTTTCAAAATCATTAAGTTAGTAGTCTTGTTTTTACATATGTAGTTCATTGTTAATATAATTAATGATATGTTTACTTATCATAATATCATGTTAACTATATATATAGCCATATATATGTCGTCATATAGTTTTTTACAAGTTTTAACGTTCGTGAATCACCGGTCAACTTGGGTAGTCAATTGTCTATATGAAACCTATTTCAATTAATCAAGTCTTAACAAGTTTGATTGCTTAACATGTTGGAAACATTTAATCATGTAAACATCAATCTCAATTAATATATATAAACATGGAAAAGTTCGGGTCACTACAGTACCTACCCGTTAAATAAATTTCGTCCCGAAATTTTAAGCTGTTGAAGGTGTTGACGAATCTTCTGGAAATAGATGCGGGTATTTCTTCTTCATCTGATCTTCACGCTCCCAGGTGAACTCGGGTCCTCTACGAGCATTCCATCGAACCTTAACAATTGGTATCTTGTTTTGCTTAAGTCTTTTAACCTCACGATCCATTATTTCGACGGGTTCTTCGATGAATTGGAGTTTTTCGTTGATTTGGATTTCATCTAACGGAATAGTGAGATCTTCTTTAGCAAAACATTTCTTCAAATTCGAGACGTGGAAAGTGTTATGTACAGCCGCGAGTTGTTGAGGTAACTCAAGTCGGTAAGCTACTGGTCCGACACGATCAATAATCTTGAATGGTCCAATATACCTTGGATTTAATTTCCCTCGTTTACCAAATCGAACAACGCCTTTCCAAGGTGAAACTTTAAGCATGACCATCTCTCCAATTTCAAATTCTATATCTTTTCTTTTAATGTCAGCGTAGCTCTTTTGTCGACTTTGGGCGGTTTTCAACCGTTGTTGAATTTGGATGATCTTCTCGGTAGTTTCTTGTATAATCTCCGGACCCGTAATCTGTCTATCCCCCACCTCACTCCAACAAATCGGAGACCTGCACTTTCTACCATAAAGTGCTTCAAACGGCGCCATCTCAATGCTTGAATGGTAGCTGTTGTTGTAGGAAAATTCTGCTAACGGTAGATGTCGATCCCAACTATTTCCGAAATCAATAACACATGCTCGTAGCATGTCTTCAAGCGTTTGTATCGTCCTTTCGCTCTGCCCATCAGTTTGTGGATGATAGGCAGTACTCATGTCTAGACGAGTTCCTAATGCTTGCTGTAATGTCTGCCAGAATCTTGAAATAAATCTGCCATCCCTATCAGAGATAATAGAGATTGGTATTCCATGTCTGGAGACGACTTCCTTCAAATACAGTCGTGCTAACTTCTCCATCTTGTCATCTTCTCTTATTGGTAGGAAGTGTGCTGATTTGGTGAGACGATCAACTATTACCCAAATAGTATCAAAACCACTTGCAGTCCTTGGCAATTTAGTGATGAAATCCATGGTAATGTTTTCCCATTTCCATTCCGGGATTTCGGGTTGTTGAAGTAGACCTGATGGTTTCTGATGCTCAGCTTTGACCTTAGAACACGTCAAACATTCTCCTACGTATTTAGCAACATCGGCTTTCATACCCGGCCACCAAAAATGTTTCTTGAGATCCTTGTACATCTTCCCCGTTCCAGGATGTATTGAGTATCTGGTTTTATGAGCTTCTCTAAGTACCATTTCTCTCATATCTCCAAATTTTGGTACCCAAATCCTTTCAGCCCTATACCGGGTTCCGTCTTCCCGAATATTAAGATGCTTCTCCGATCCTTTGGGTATTTCATCCTTTAAATTTCCCTCTTTTTAAAACTCCTTGTTGCGCCTCCTTTATTTGAGTAGTAATGTTATTATGAATCATTATATTCATAGATTTTACTCGAATGGGTTCTCTTTCCTTCCTGCTCAAGGCATCGGCTACCACATTTGCCTTCCCCGGGTGGTAACGAATCTCAAAGTCGTAATCATTCAATAATTCAATCCACCTACGCTGCCTCATATTCAGTTGTTTCTGATTAAATATGTGTTGAAGACTTTTGTGGTCGGTATATATAATACTTTTGACCCCATATAAGTAGTGCCTCCAAGTCTTTAATGCAAAAACAACTGCGCCTAATTCCAAATCATGCGTCGTATAATTTTGTTCGTGAATCTTCAATTGTCTAGACGCATAAGCAATCACCTTCGTTCGTTGCATTAATACACAACCGAGACCTTGCTTTGATGCATCACAATAAATCACAAAATCATCATTCCCTTCAGGCAATGACAATATAGGTGCCGTAGTTAGCTTTTTCTTCAATAACTGAAACGCTTTCTCTTGTTCATCATTCCATTCAAATTTCTTCCCTTTATGCGTTAATGCAGTCAAGGGTTTTGCTATTCTGGAAAAGTCTTGGATGAACCTTCTGTAGTAACCAGCTAGTCCTAAAAACTTGCGTATGTGTTTCGGAGTTTTCGGGGTGTCCCACTTTTCAACAGTTTCTATCTTTGCCGGATCCACCTTAATACCTTCTTTGTTCACTATGTGACCGAGGAATTGAACTTCTTCCAACCAAAATGCACACTTTGAAAACTTAGCGTACAATTCTTCCTTCCTCAATACTTCTAACACCTTTCTCAAATGTTCACCGTGTTCTTGGTCATTCTTTGAGTAAATAAGTATGTCATCAATGAAAACAATGACAAACTTGTCAAGGTATGGTCCACACACTCGGTTCATAAGGTTCATGAACACAGCTGGTGCATTAGTTAAACCAAACGGCATGACCATAAACTCGTAATGACCGTAACGTGTTCTGAAAGCAGTCTTTGGAATATCATCTTCTTTCACCCGCATTTGATGATACCCGGAACGTAAGTCAATCTTTGAATAAACAGACGAGCCTTGTAGTTGATCAAATAAGTCGTCGATTCTCGGTAGTGGGTAGCGGTTCTTGATGGTAAGTTTGTTCAACTCTCGGTAGTCGATACACAACCTGAATGTACCATCTTTCTTCTTGACAAACAAAACAGGAGCTCCCCACGGTGATGTGCTTGGTCGAATGAAACCACGCTCTAAAAGTTCTTGTAATTGGCTTTGCAGTTCTTTCATCTCGCTGGGTGCGAGTCTGTAAGGAGCACGCGCTATTGGTGCAGCTCCTGGTACAAGATCTATTTGAAATTCAACGGATCGATGTGGGGGTAATCCCGGTAATTCTTTCGGAAATACATCGGGAAATTCTTTTGCAATGGGAACATCATTGATGCTCTTTTCTTCAGTTTGTACTTTCTCGACGTGTGCTAGAACAGCATAGCAACCTTTTCTTATTAGTTTTTGTGCCTTCAAATTACTAATAAGATGTAGCTTCGTGTTGCCCTTTTCTCCGTACACCATTAAGGGTTTTCCTTTTTCTCGTATAATGCGAATTGCATTTTTGTAACAAACGATCTCCGCTTTCACTTCTTTCAACCAGTCCATACCGATTATCACATCAAAACTCCCTAACTCTACTGGTATCAAATCAATCTTAAATGTTTCGCTAACCAGTTTAATTTCTCGATTCCGACATATATTATCTGCTGAAATTAATTTACCATTTGCTAATTCGAGTAAAAATTTACTATCCAAAGGCGTCAATGGACAACTTAATTTAGCACAAAAATCTCTACTCATATAGCTTCTATCCGCACCCGAATCAAATAAAACGTAAGCATATTTATTGTCAATAAGAAACGTACCCGTAACAAGCTCCGGGTCTTCCTGTGCCTCTACCGCATTAATATTGAAAACTCTTCCACGGCCTTGTCCATTCGTGTCCTCCTGGTTCGGGCAATTTCTAATAATGTGGCCTGGTTTTCCACATTTATAACAAACTACATTGGCATAACTTGCTCCGACACTACTTGCTCCGCCATTACTCGTTCCGACACCATTTGTTCCTTTCGTTCTATTAACCCCTGGTCCGTAGACCTCACACTTCGCCGCGCTATGACCATTTCTTTTACACTTGTTGCAAAATTTGGTGCAGAACCCCGAGTGATTCTTTTCACACCTTTGGCATAGTTGCTTCTGATTGTTGTTGTTGTTGCGGTTATTATTGTTGTTGGGATGATTGTTGTAGTTGCTGTTGTTGTTGTTGTTGTTGTTGGGTCGTTTGTTGTAGTTGCGATTGATGTTGCGATTGTTGGGATAATTGTTGCGATTATTGTTGTAATTTCTGTTGTTGTTGTATTGGTGATTCTTATCACCGTTTTCCTCCCACTTTCTTTTGACTTGCTTCACATTGGCCTCTTCAGCAGTCTGTTCTTTAATTCTTTCTTCAATCTGGTTCACTAGTTTGTGAGCCATTCTACATGCCTGTTGTATGGAGGCGGGCTCGTGTGAACTTATATCTTCTTGGATTCTTTCCGGTAATCCTTTCACAAACGCGTCGATCTTCTCTTCCTCATCTTCGAATGCTCCCGGACACAATAGGCACAATTCTGTGAATCGTCTTTCGTACGTGGTAATATCAAATCCTTGGGTTCGTAACCCTCTAAGTTCTGTCTTGAGCTTATTGACCTCGGTTCTGGGACGGTACTTCTCGTTCATCAAGTGCTTGAATGCTGACCACGGTAGTGCGTACGCATCATCTTGTCCCACTTGCTCTAGATAGGTATTCCACCATGTTAACGCAGAACCTGTGAAGGTATGCGTAGCGTACTTCACTTTGTCCTCTTCAGTACACTTACTTATGGCAAACACCGATTCAACCTTCTCGGTCCACCGTTTCAATCCGATCGGTCCTTCGGTTCCATCAAATTCCAAAGGTTTGCAGGCAGTGAATTCTTTGTAGGTGCATCCTACACGATTTCCTGTACTGCTAGATCCAAGGTTATTGTTGGTATGTAGCGCAGCCTGTACTGCGGCTATGTTTGAAGCTAGAAAAGTACGAAATTCCTCTTCATTCATATTCACGGTGTGTCGAGTAGTCGGTGCCATTTCCTTCAAAATAGTTAAATGGAACAAGTTAATCATACAGAATATTAAGAGTAGTTAATAGTATTTCGTAGCATAATATGAACTCATTTATAAAAGCTTTTTCTTCATATTAGCGTTTTATAAGTTTAAATTCGGGTAGTACCTACCCGTTAAGTTCATACTTAGTAGCTAATATACAATTCAACTACTACAATTCTATATGAAAAACTGATTATAATAATATTTCGCGTTCAAACTTTTATACAATATTTTACAAACTTACAATACCGCTTATTTTACATAAAGCATGAAATATAGCACACAATAACTTTGATACAAGATAGTTGTGAAGACAATTGTAGCTAGTACACAAGTCGTTCAGCAAAGGCAATAAAGACACGTAATTCATACGTCCAGAAACAAGTCATGCATTCTGGTTTTACTAGGACTACTTCCCATCCTTGGTCTTGTGCAACATAACCGTTATGGCCGTTGATAAGACAGCGTGTTGTAACGTCATCAAAGGGACGAGGGTTACGTAATGTCCAACAGTCCCGTAATAATCTAAAAACCTCATTTCTTACCCCAATTACCGACTCCGTCACTTGTGGAAACGTTTTGTTTAATAGTTGTAGCCCGATGTTCTTGTTCTCACTTTGGTGAGAAGCGAACATTACTAATCCGTAAGCATAACATGCTTCTTTATGTTGCATGTTAGCCGCTTTTTCTAAATCACGAAGTCCAATATTCGGATATATTGAGTCAAAATAATTTCTTAACCCGTTGCGTAAAATAGCATTTGGGTTCCCCGCAATATATGCGTCAAAGTAAACACATCGTAACTTATGGGTTTCCCAATGTGATATCCCCCATCTTTCAAACGAAAGTCTCTTATAAACCAAGACATTCTTGGAACGTTCTTCGAATGTCTTACAAACTGATCTCGCCTTAAATAGTTGTGCCGAAGAATTCTGGCCGACTCTAGACAAGATTTCATCAATCATGTCTCCGGGTAGGTCTCTTAAAATATTGGGTTGTCTATCCATTTTGTGTTTTTAAACTGTAAAATAGAGAAGAGTTAGATTCATAAAAAAAATACTTATTAATACAAGCAATTTTTACATATATCATAAAGCATAAGAACACTATATTCCATATATTACACCACGCGAATATAATTATCTTATTCCGACTCGCTCGTTTCTTCTTCTTCGGTTTTGGTTCGTTTTGCCAAGTTTCTAGGGATATATGATGTTCCCCTAATACGAGCCGTCGTTGTCCACATTGGTTTAGAAAAACCTGGTGGTTTAGAGGTTCCCGGGTCATTGTTACAACTTAAGGACTTCGGGGGTTGACGATACATATAAAGTTCATCGGGGTTGGAATTAGATTTCTCTATTTTTATGCCCTTTCCCTTATTATTTTCTTTTGCCTTTTTAAATTCAGTTGGGGTAATTTCTATAACATCATCGGAATTCTCGTCGGAATCCGATTCATCGGAGAATTGGTAATCCTCCCAATATTTTGCTTCCTTGGCGGAAACACCATTGACCATAATTAACTTTGGTCGGTTGGTTGAGGATTTTCTTTTACTTAACCGTTTTATTATTTCCCCCACCGGTTCTATTTCTTCATCCGGTTCCGATTCTTCTTCCGGTTCCGATTCTTCTTCCGGTTCCGACTCTTCTTCCGGTTCCTCTTCGGGAACTTGTGAATCAGTCCACAAATCATTCCAATTTACATTTGACTCTTCATTATTATTAGGTGAGTCAATGGGACTTGTTCTAGAGGTAGACATCTATCACATAATATCAAACACGTTAAGAGGTTAATATATCACATAATATTCATATGTTAAAAATATATAGTTTCCAACAAAAATGTTAAGCAATCATTTTTAAAGAAAACACGGTCGAAGTCCAGACTCACTAATGCATCCTAACAAACTCGATAAGACACACTAATGCAAATTTTCTGGTTCTCTAAGACCAACGCTCGGATACCAACTGAAATGTCCCGTTCTTATTGATTAAAAACGTTCCATATTAATTGATTTCGTTGCGAGGTTTTGACCTCTATATGAGACGTTTTTCAAAGACTGCATTCATTTTTAAACAAACCATAACCTTTATTTCATCAATAAAGGTTTAAAAAGCTTTACGTAGATTATCAAATAATGATAATCTAATATATCCTGTTTACACACGACCATTACATAATGGTTTACAATACAAATATGTTACAACAAAATAAGTTTCTTGAATGCAGTTTTTACACAATATCATACAAGCATGGACTCCAAATCTTGTCCTTATTTAAGTATGTGACAGCGGAAGCTCTTAATAATCACCTGAGAATAAACATGCTTAAAACGTCAACAAAAATGTTGGTGAGTTATAGGTTTAACCTATATATATCAAATCGTAACAATAGACCACAAGATTTCATATTTCAATACACATCCCATACATAGAGATAAAAATCATTCATATGGTGAACACCTGGTAACCGACAATAACAAGATGCATATATAAGAATATCCCCATCATTCCGGGACACCCTTCGGATATGATATAAATTTCGAAGTACTAAAGCATCCGGTACTTTGGATGGGGTTTGTTAGGCCCAATAGATCTATCTTTAGGATTCGCGTCAATTAGGGTGTCTGTTCCCTAATTCTTAGATTACCAGACTTAATAAAAAGGGGCATATTCGACTTCGATAATTCAACCATAGAATGTAGTTTCACGTACTTGTGTCTATTTTGTAAATCATTTATAAAACCTGCATGTATTCTCATCCCAAAAATATTAGATTTTAAAAGTGGGACTATAACTCACTTTCACAGATTTTTACTTCGTCGGGAAGTAAGACTTGGCCACTGGTTGATTCACGAACCTATAACAATATATACATATATATCAAAGTATGTTCAAAATATATTTACAACACTTTTAATATATTTTGATGTTTTAAGTTTATTAAGTCAGCTGTCCTCGTTAGTAACCTACAACTAGTTGTCCACAGTTAGATGTACAGAACTAAATCGATAAATATTATCTTGAATCAATCCACGACCCAGTGTATACGTATCTCAGTATTGATCACAACTCAAACTATATATATTTTGGAATCAACCTCAACCCTGTATAGCTAACTCCAACATTCACATATAGAGTGTCTATGGTTGTTCCGAAATATATATAGATGTGTCGACATGATAGGTCGAAACATTGTATACGTGTCTATGGTATCTCAAAATTACATAATATACAATACAAGTTGATTAAGTTATGGTTGGAATAGATTTGTTACCAATTTTCACGTAGCTAAAATGAGAAAAATTATCCAATCTTGTTTTACCCATAACTTCTTCATTTTAAATCCGTTTTAAGTGAATCAAATTGCTATGGTTTCATATTGAACTCTATTTTATGAATCTAAACAGAAAAAGTATAGGTTTATTGTCGGAAAAATAAGTTACAAGTCGTTTTTGTAAAGGTAGTCATTTCAGTCGAAAGAACGACGTCTAGATGACCATTTTAGAAAACATACTTCCACTTTGAGTTTAACCATAATTTTTGGATATAGTTTCATGTTCATAATAAAAATCATTTTCTCAGAATAACAACTTTTAAATCAAAGTTTATCATAGTTTTTAATTAACTAACCCAAAACAGCCCGCGGTGTTACTACGACGGCGTAAATCCGGTTTTACGGTGTTTTTCGTGTTTCCAGGTTTTAAATCATTAAGTTAGCATATCATATAGATATAGAACATGTGTTTAGTTGATTTTAAAAGTCAAGTTAGAAGGATTAACTTTTGTTTGCGAACAAGTTTAGAATTAACTAAACTATGTTCTAGTGATTACAAGTTTAAACCTTCGAATAAGATAGCTTTATATGTATGAATCGAATGATGTTATGAACATCATTACTACCTTAAGTTCCTTGGATGAACCTACTGGAAAAGGGAAAAATGGATCTAGCTTCAATGGATCCTTGGATGGCTCAAAGTTCTTGAAGCAAAATCATGACACGAAAACAAGTTCAAGTAAGATCATCACTTGAAATAAGATTGTTATAGTTATAGAAATTGAACCAAAGTTTGAATATGATTATTACCTTGTATTAGAATGATAACCTACTGTAAGAAACAGAGATTTCTTGAGGTTGGATGATCACCTTACAAGATTGGAAGTGAGCTAGCAAACTTGAAAGTATTCTTGATTTTATGAAACTAGAACTTTTGGAATTTATGAAGAACACTTAGAACTTGAAGATAGAACTTGAGAGAGTTCAATTAGATGAAGAAAATTGAAGAATGAAAGTGTTTGTAGGTGTTTTTGGTCGTTGGTGTATGGATTAGATATAAAGCATATGTAATTTTGTTTTCATGTAAATAAGTCATGAATGATTACTCATATTTTTGTAATCTTATGAGATATTTCATGCTAGTTGCCAAATGATGGTTCCCACATGTGTTAGGTGACTCACATGGGCTGCTAAGAGCTGATCATTGGAGTGTATATACCAATAGTACATACATCTAAAAGCTGTGTATTGTACGAGTACGAATACGGGTGCATACGAGTAGAATTGTTGATGAAACTGAACGAGAATGTAATTGTAAGCATTTTTGTTAAGTAGAAGTATTTTGATAAGTGTATTGAAGTCTTTCAAAAGTGTATAAATACATATTAAAACACTACATGTATATACATTTTAACTGAGTCGTTAAGTCATCGTTAGTCGTTACATGTAAGTGTTGTTTTGAAACCTTTAGGTTAACGATCTTGTTAAATGTTGTTAACCCAATGTTTATAATAACAAAAGAGATTTTAAATTATTATATTATCATGATATGATGATGTACGAATATCTCTTAATATGATATATATACATTAAATGTCGTTACAACGATAAACGTTACATATATGTCTCGTTTCAAAATCATTAAGTTAGTAGTCTTGTTTTTACATATGTAGTTCATTGTTAATATAATTAATGATATGTTTACTTATCATAATATCATGTTAACTATATATATAGCCATATATATGTCGTCATATAGTTTTTTACAAGTTTTAACGTTCGTGAATCACCGGTCAACTTGGGTAGTCAATTGTCTATATGAAACCTATTTCAATTAATCAAGTCTTAACAAGTTTGATTGCTTAACATGTTGGAAACATTTAATCATGTAAACATCAATCTCAATTAATATATATAAACATGGAAAAGTTCGGGTCACTACATCTATGTTATGAGGTCCACTGTGATTTAAGAAATCTATTCTTTTTGACAACATTCGGAAAATGGTAAAGTGATTTATAAGTAAGAACGTGGAGTGTAAATAACTTAGATGTTGGATATCGACAAGTTAAGTAACTCGACATTTTTCATTAATATGATTTCATACGTTTATTTAACCTTTGAACTTTATCGCATGCTTCACCAACAGACTGTAATTTAAAAACTTGAAACATATTATGAATATATATGATTCTACTTTTCTAAAACGTTTTATGATATAACGATGTCCATTATTTTAACCTTTACACAAAATGATTCTTAAATATATTTATTTTTGGAAAACAAAATTATCATATTTATTTGTTTTAGTTTCAAACGTACAAAAACGTTTTCAGTTTAAAAAGAACTTTATTATTAAAACGTATATAACTTTTATAAATATCTAGAACCACTTTTGACAACTCATTACTTAACCAGTATGATAAAGATAACGATATTTATATTTTATTTTATTAAATATATATAACAATTTAAATTAATATTATATATATTTATACGTGTATTATACGTACATAGTTTTCTACTTTTACTATACTTAAACTTTACATTTACTTTACTTTAACTTTAATAATTCATACTTTAATAATTCACTTTAATAATTCACTTTAATAATTCATACTTTAATAATTTACTTTAATAATTTACTTTAATAATTCATACTTTAATAATTCATACTTTAATAATTCACTTTAATAATTCATACTTTAACAATTTACTTTAATAATTCATACTTTAATAATTCACTTTAATAATTCAAAAGTCTATTATAAATAGAATTCAATAGGTTTCATTATTTCATAGAAACTTGAAAATATTTTTCTCTAAACTCTTTCAATCGATTTACATATATATATTTACTCCGTATTATTTCAAGATATTATTAGTATACATAAAATATTACGACGGAGTGCTGTCCAAGTGATTTCGAAATTGTTTTTCGAGCGGGATAGAGCTAAGGAAATTATGGGTTATCGCTATGGAGGTTATGGGTATGGTTCGGGAGTATTGCTCGTGAGTCAAACTAGTGTTTATCATCTCCGTTGCGTCTACGTACTTTTCCTGCAATATTGAATCTCAATATTGATAAGTGAGCACTCATAACTTAACTTTTATATATTATTAGTGTATCCCTGACTAGTGCTCGAGTATATATATAGGATTATGCATGCTTATATGTTCGTTATTGTCGTTAGATAGGTTATGTCGAATCTTGAATTAAATACATATGCTATTAGGATAAGGTATATGATATGCATGTCGTTGGAAAGCTAGCGAAAATTTGAGAACTTTTCATTTAGATATCGAATGGTTTCGATGAATGGTTTAGAAGTTATAGTCAATTGAATTTTTGTATTATTATTAAAAATGATTATTATTATCGTCGTTATTATCGTCGTTATAATCTAATAATAATTATTATTATTATTATTATTATTATTATTATTATTATTATTATTATTATTATTATTATTATTATTATTATTATTATTATTTTTATTATTATCATTGTCGTTATTAATAAAAGATATTATTGTTATTTTTATTATTATTACTATCGTTATTATCGTTAATGTTATAATTAGTATTATTATTATTGTTATTATCATTCAAATAGTTATTAGTATTATCATTAATATTATTATTATTAGTATTATTATAATTAAAACTAATATTAGTAACATCTAATTATTATGATTACTATTATTATTATTAATATGAGCGCGATATAAAAGACGACTAAAAGCTATTAAACGAAGCGATTAGGAAATAATGAGTATGAGTATCATGATGAAATTAAGATATTGTAAGATATTGATTTAAAGGAAAAATATCGTTTTAATTATTTTACTATTATTAATATTAAAACTATCATTTTTACTAAAATTATTATTTTTAATAAAAATATCATTGTTAATATGAAACATCATTATTATTATCATTTTAGTACTATTGTTAATAAAAATTATGATTTTATCATTTTTAGAAAATATAATTATTGTTATTTTTATTAGTAGAATAATAATAATAATTATTACAAAATGATACAACTTTTACTTATTATTATTATTATCAATATTATTTTATCAAATAAATATGTGATACAAAGATATTTTACTACGTATAATATAATTACATTAATAATACCTATTATATTATTTTTATGATATTAAACGAACTTTATAAATTTTATTACTTAAGATATATAAAAGTATATTTTTATTATATAAATTTTAATATAAAATTTTATTTGTTAATAAAAGAACTATATTATTTACTTTAATAAAATTTATTAAAAAAATTTAAATAAATAAAATGACTATATTTAAACTATATAATAATCATGTATAAATTTTGGAAGACATTTTGGTCAATATGACTTTTGTTGACTTTTGCATATTTAGTCTCGAGCATTAGGATTGTGATACACTACGACTTGACCTAAATTGTTAGAAAGATATTGATCAAATATATAAATATATATAATTAATATAGGTTCGTGAATCCAAGGCCAACATTGCACTTGTTCAATGACGTCATATGTATTTTTACTACAAAATACAGTATTGTGAGTTTCATTTGCTCCCTTTTTAAATGCTTTTGCAATATATATTTTTGAGACTGAGAATAAATGCGCGGATTTTATAAATGTTTGACGAAATAGACACAAGTACTCAAAAATTACATTCTATGGTTGGATTATCAAAATCGAATATCACCCTTTTAGCTTGGTAACCTAAGAATTGGGGAACAGTACCCCTAATTGACGCGAATCCTAAAGATAGATCTATGGGCCTAACAAACCCCATCCGAGGTACGGATGCTTTAGTACTTCGATTTTTATACAGACGAGAGGATTCTATTATATAGACGAGAGGATTCTTTTTTGGGGATATTTTATATGCATCTTGTTAATGTCGGTTATCAGGTGTTCACCATATGAATGATTTTACCTTAATGCAGACGAGAGGATTCTGCTTGAGGATTATGTTTATGAAAAATGAAAATCTTGTGGTCTATTATATTATTGGAAATGATTTTACTTTTATGCAGACGAGAGGATTCTGCTATTGGAATTATGTTTAATAAAAATCTCGTGGTTTATTAAAATAATGGAAATGAATGATTATGATAAACTAATGAACTCATCAACCTTTTGGTTGACACTTGAAAGCATGTTTATTCTCAGGTTTAAAAGAAATCATCCGCTGTGCATTAGCTCATTTTAAAGATATTACTTGGAGTCATTCATGGCATATTTCGAAAGACGTTGCATTCGAGTCATTGATTTCATCAAGATTATTATTACGTCAATTATAGTTGGATGTATTATAAAATGGTATGCATGCCGTCAACTTTAGATGTGAATAAAGTTTGTCTTTTAAAAACGAATGCAATGTTTGTAAAATGTATCATATAGAGGTCAAATACCTCGCAATGTAATCAACTATTGTGAATCGTTTATAATGTATATGAACGGGTCCTTTCACCAGTATGGCAAACAGCCTGCCAAACGGTCAGAGCAAACGGGCTCGATAAACGGCTTGCCTTAGCAAACGGTCTCCAAAAACGGCCTTCCAAACGGCCTGCCAGCCGTTTGCAGGCAAAAATCAAGTCTATTTAAAGGGCTCTCTCCATCCATTCTAACACACACTCAATTTGTAATTCATTTCATATTTTCAAGCTTTTAGTTAGTCTTTAGTAGTAGTTAGCTTAGCTTTTATTTTCCGGAGGATATACCGGTGAGTCCCTGCGATCTCGGGCAGATTTCTTCGGCCTTTTCAGGTTTTTATCCGAAACCCTTGTCTTTTGTATTAAACACGTGTTCTTACTTTTTATGTTTAATAATGCGTTCCGATATTACCACGATAGCTTAATTAATCTGTATGTTTCTATGATAGAAGTCTGGGTTAGCGTAATTATGTTAATTTAGTACGATTACTGTTATAATACTGAACTAGGAAGTCTGATAGATTTGTATGCTAGCATCCTAAGGATTGACCAACCTAAGTTATGATCAGGACTTGTCCACCTATATAAAATTAGCTACTTCATAGGATTAAGACCCCTGGTTATACTGTATCTGAAGATTCCATGAACTCGGTATGGCCGGAGTTCCCGAGAGGCATTTAATGCGCTTTTAAGACACTGAACTTAGGAATTGAGACATGAATGACCTAGTATGCCTATTGACTGTTCCGAAGAGACCACTTAGGAGCTGTTAAGATCTAGTTAGTGCCTTCACTGTGTGACCCAAGCCTATTGCATGTTCTTGTTTGATTGTTGCCTTAGGTCTTAGTCATATCAACTGTTTAGGTATTCATTAGGTTTCTATCTGCTTTTCTATCAGTATATTGACTGTGATGCTGTATAATGTTTGAATTGATATGATCTCATTAGTATGATGGAATGGTTGTTAGTTTTCATTTAAGGTTTTGCCAACTTAAATCGACAGATTCCTTCCGTTTGTGATCAGTGTTCAATCAACACGGCACGTTGTTATTCAGTTACCTGAACTGATAACGAGGGTTAGGATTAGAGCTTAACTCACTAATAAACCTAGTGCTTTACTGAGGATAACCTCTGAGGTATTGTTACCTTTCAATTATATGACCAAGTGACATACTTCTCACTGCTCAAAGAGAACTCCGAGAGTTCAGAGACAAGTAGGTCTGTGTAATTGGCTCATCCAACCAGATCTACATCATTCCAAGCATAGTCTTAACATAAGCATAATTACCTTTCCCTAATCCAATACTGATATCTTGGTCAACATTTCCCTGATCTGCATACTCCGGATATCCTTCTACTTTATTTACTTTTTTGCACTTAGGACTTTTAGCTAAAATCAACTACTATCTTTTATCCAGGTAATTTAACTAAAGACAATTATCCACTTGATCTTCAATTCGTTAATCAACAAAAAAAATACGACACTAGGTTAACTTACACCTTCTACACCTTAAAAAGTAAAATTAAATTTAGGCCCCGCAAAATATAAATAAACGAAGACACTGTGTGCTACCGAATCGGACATCCTGTGACCTAATGACACTGCACAAATAAAATCGTCCATTAGTAGCATATCAGTTGCTTTTCTTGGCGCCGCTGCCAGGGATCGAATATTTTGATTGAGAAAGATTTTTAAACAGATAAAGTATTGTTTGGTGGTGTCTAAGAAAGACAATTATACACGGATTGGGTTGTTGAATTTTCCGAACAGTCTCCAATTATATTGGAACCAAAAGGATCTTGCCTCTCCGTAGTCGGCCTGGCCACCTCGATACGAGTAATCTGCGAGAAATTCTATCAGTTAAGATATCCGATCTGATTAGCGACCGAATTTCAAGAATAATTGTTTTTATTAAATTATCGATCCTTTTAGTAAATAAATATTTTCTAAAAGTTACTTTTAAGTCTCTTTAAACAGAAAATCTTAAAAATGGAACAAGACACCCTTGCTTCTATGCATAATTCATGCTTAGAGGAAAGAGGAGGTCCAATCACCTTAGGTACCGAAGGAATTCCTAAAATCAGTTCACACATGATTAAACTAGTCAGTATGATCTGTAAATTTCAAGGATTACCGACTGACGATCCAAACTTTCATTTAAACAAATTTATCAGTCTGGTTGACTCTTTTAAGAAGGAAGAAAATGAGAAAAACATTTTAAAACTTCATCTTTTTCAATATTCACTTTCTGCACACGCTATAGCATGGTTTGACGAACGTAACCCGAATTCAATCCATACATGGGAGGATTTAGCCACTAAATTTCTAAATAAATTTTATCCACCCTCCCTGCAAACCTGTTTAAGAAATAACATCACAAACTTTTCTCAAAAAGAAAATGAGTCATTGTGTCTAGCATGGAATAGAATAAAGATGTTGCTTAAAAGATGTCCGAATCATTCATTAAGCCGGGCAGACATAATCTGTACGCTTTACAATGGTTTGACCAAGGATGATAAGTCTATCCTAGACATGACCTCGCAAAGCAATTTCATGTCCCGAACAACAAACGAAGCATGGAATCTCTTGGACACAATAACTGCACAACGAGAAGATTGGAACAATGAAGCTGCTGAGAAGGATGACGTCTTCGCTCATACGGTAAAAATGCTGGAAACCAGGTTACAACATCTCACCCTCACTCTTCAAAATTTACCAATTCCTATAAACTCCGATGCTACTAGAACCAATCTAAAGTATCCTTACCCTAGATGGGCACATAAACAGCAAAATAGCTCGGATCATAATATAATCTTCCCGTTGCACAAACCTACTCTCCACTCTAAGGAAATTTTAGTTGAATTTATGAAAACGTAATACACGATAAACCTTCAAGTCATAGAATGCCAGAATAAGTTCGACACTTTGATAAAGACTTTTGAAGAACTAATCATTAATTTTCAGCTTACTCTTAAACGATTAACCACTAAAGTTGATATAGAGTGTAGTGAGTTTGATGCCCTAGTAATTACTAGAGGAGGGAAGGAAACGACTGTCAATATACCCATACAAGATTTTTTCGAAAAGGAACCTGTGCCAATTGACCGAGTGGTCAACTGATGTCAAAGCAGAGGGGTATAAAATACTATTAAATTTTAGCAGAAAATACTATTAAATACGATACAATTTTACACAAGATATTTATTTATTTATAGAATGGATATACTTAAACCTTGCTACAACACTTATAGGCAGTGTACCTAATCGTACAGTAGTGTAGTTTTTAGTAAGTCCGGTTCGTTCCACAGGGAAATCTTTAAACAAAGCTCAACGCTATATTAATTTACTTTTATAAAAATACAAATATATATATAAGTAATATTATTATTATAAAGGGGGGTTTTTACCGTTTAATGACCGGTTTGTCGATTTTAAAACTTTAGTCGCAGTTAAAACCTAATGTAAAATATAAAATAAATACAAGACTTAAATTAAAGCGTAAAGTAAATAACGATAATGAAATTGCGAATAATAAAAATGCGATAAAATAAAATTGCGATAATTAAAAAGTACGATAATTAAAAGTGCGATAATTAGAAGTGCAATTAAATATAAAATAAAGGAAATTAAATATGAAATAAAAGAATTATGCTTATTTAAACTTCCGTAATCATGATGTTTGACGTGTTGATTTTAGTTTTATGCCCATGGGTTAATTGTCCTTTGTCCTGGATTATTCAATATGTCCGTCTGGTTTTTGTCCATAACAGTCCATCAGTCATAAATATAAATTGCAAGTGTCCTTGACAAATTATTATTATACCCGAAGTTAAATATTCCAACTAATTGGGGATTCGAATTGTAACAAGGTTTTAATACTTTGTTTAATGAATACACCAGGTTATCGACTGCGTGTAAACCAAGGTTTTACTACTTTGTTAACAATTACACCAATTACCCTTGAATGTAATTTCACCCCTGTTTCAATTATTCTAGTGGCTATTAATCCATTCCCGTGTCCGGTTAAATGAACGATTATTCGTACATATAAATACCCCGCCCATCGTGTCCGATCGAGTGTATATGGTAATTTATAGGGACGCCCAATTGTAAATCTTTATATTAACATTAACAAACTTTCATTTGGTTAAACAAATATAAAGCCCATTAATAGCCCATAGTCTAGTTTCCACAAGTGTCGTTCTTTTGTCCAAACCCCAATTATGGTACAAAGCCCAATTACCCAATTTTAGTAATTAGCCCAACATCATGATTACTTCGTTTTAAATAAGCATAATAATAACTTAGCTACGAGACATTAATATAAAAAGGTTGAACATAACTTACAATGATTAAAAATAGCGTAGCGTTACACGGACAGAATTTCGACTTACACCCTTACAACATTCGCTAACATACCCTTATTATTAGAATTATAATTAAAATTAAAATATAAATTATATATATAAATATATTTACGTTGAAGAGGAAGAGAAAAAGGATGATAAATTCGATCAGAATTCGGTTGGCTTTATAGCCAGAAGTGAAATTTGGGGCTCCGCGACTCGCGGCAAAATGGCCTTAAAACTCCGCGAGTCGCGGAGAGGTATTTACAGTTCACACCCTTGGAGTTTCTGGCTGCCGACGGTTTTTTAATATATATATATATAATATATATATAATTAATATAATTAATTATATATTATATTATATTTATATACATAGTTAACTTGTAATTTTTAGTCCGTTGCGTCGAGCGTTAAGAGTTGACTCTGGTCCCGGTTCCGGATTTTCGAACGTCCTCGCGTACAATTTAATATCTTGTACTTTGCGTTTTGAATCTTGTACTCTTGTGATTTCGAGACGTTTCTTATCAATAATTGGAACCTTTTTGATTGTCTTTTGTTCTTTTGAGCTTTTTGGTCGTTTGCGTCTTCAATTCGTCGAATCTGTCTTTTGTCTTCACCTTTTATTATTTAAACGAATATCACTTGTAAATAGAACAATTGCAACTAAAAGCTTGTCTTTCTTGAGGAATAATGCTATGAAATATATGTTCGTTTTTAGCATTATCAAATATTCCCACACTTGAGCGTTGCTTGTCCTCAAGCAATATTGTCTTGAAATACTAGAATCACTTCTTTATTCTTCACACTTTGTACATCAGTGATTTCTATATGGCGGTATAAACAATGGTAGTAACGATATGGTTTACAGTCCCACATGACTATAAAAATTTAGATCCATTAAGGAAATTGGATCTTTATGAAAACATTTGATCTTTTGAAATCTAGTTTTTACCCTAGATAAGTTTTCCGGAATAACCCTTTACCGGTGTTTGCAAAATATTTTTGTGGGTTTGGTGGGTTACAGATTTGAAAATTTTAGCTCAAAACTTGCGGTTTTGTGTCACCCACTTGCTAACCTTGTATTTGGAAAGCAACACGTCCAGTTTACTTGTTCCGTATATTACCTTTCGGTAAACTACCGTCCGGTTGTAAAGGAAAGCGTTGAACAAGCAACTGTTAAGGCAATGTCCCGTGACATGCTTTTGATTATGGTCTATAACGTGTCGGACGCAATTACTATCCTTGGTAGGAGCAATAGTAAAGCTCACCCTTATAATTTTTCGGTCTGGCACAAGGTCCTGTCTTTGACCATGCTATGCAACCACCGTTCTTACGGTTGACACCCGATTTAGTTCAGGTGACCTAATGAATTCCAGGTGAATTCCTAGGATTTTACGTTCAATGGTAATGAACGCATTGAAAATAGGGTTTTCAGAAAACAAATCGGTTTGTATTTTTGATCAAAATATTTTCTCGTTCAAGCTCGAGTTTAGATATCATCGAATTCCATGAGTTTGAATTCTCAATCTTTAAGGTCAATCTCTAGGATTGAGTAATATCAGTCTTGAAAGCTGATTTTTAATCTTTAAGGAGATTATCCTTTCTGGGGATCTGATTCATTAGTCTTATCCAGCTAATTTGCACGGTGCCTCCCCATTGTACGAGATAAATCCTTCTCATGGTTAGGATAAATCTGACCACTTGGCGACCCTGTTTAATGCTGAGGTCCGTGGATTTCCAGCTGATTTTAGTGATGACTTTTCTAGATTTTTCGTCAACCTACAGCTGGTCTGGACGACAACTTCCTGACCTAAATCAAGAAGCGCGTTTCTTTTTCGGAAGACTTTACTTCCTTTTTATGATGGAATTGATTCATCGTGTAGATCCATCTTTTCTTTCATCGGGTAAAACAGTTTAGTTTAGTCCAAAACAAAAGTATTTTCAGTTATTTGTTACAAATATATGTGGCATATGTTTAAAATAACTTGGTAAATTTTCCCACACTTGGCTTTTTATTTTTCTTTTTATCGTCCTCTATTCCATTTTAAATGAATTTTAACATTTTAGTTTGTTTCTCAATTTATGTCCTTTCCGAGGTAACAATAATTTCGGTGTTAAAACCTAGTTTTATCGTTCATAAATATGTATAAACATGATTTTGAATTCATTTATTTGAAAATTTTGAAAAATTTTACTAGAATTGGGTAGTCAGTATATAAGACTAGGGCTGTTCTTTTTTTATCAGAGAGCACTAGATTCTAATACAACTACTGCTTTACTAGTATTTTAATGGTAACCAAGTGTTTAATATAAAAATTTTTAAAATCCGAAAGAATTTAATCCCTTCCCACACTTAAGATCTTGCAATGCCCTCATTTGCAAGAAATCAGTAACAATTTAAATTATTGAGGGTGATTTGTGTGAAAATGATTAAATTTTTACCAAAGTTTCCAAATATATTGGCGTTTGTTTGCTGAATGATAAATGGTGCACATCATTTGTTCATTCCGTCTTGTTGTTATTTCACATATATTTTGCATCTTGTCGTCAAAATTAGTTGCTTTTGCTGAACTTAATGCCAGTCTTTGAAAATGCGTTGTTTTACCCTGTTGTATACATAAGATAAACTGCAAACATATATACATATTTTTGAAGTTTGGTATATTACCCCACATTCAAAAATTATTAAAATCTAAGAATAAAAGTTAGATAATTATAAAAATGATTACAATATTAACAAAAGTATTAAACATATCAATAATTACAAATTACAAAATAAAAATAAAATAAGTAAACTAAGGATGATATTGGTACCAATAGGGGTTCCACGCATAACCATAAGTGCTATAGAATGCTTCGGCAGGGTCATACGTAGGATATGGTGGCTGCATCTCTATCGACCAAGGAGGGAAGACGGGTTTCGGTGTAGGAATATAGTTTCTACCTATATGTTGGCAATGCGCTATGATCTGGTTCTGATGAACTTGCCAATCTTCAAATGCTCTCTGTCTAGCATTTTCGTATTCCTGAGAAGCTATAAACCTATGCATTTCTTGCATCTCATTCCCCCCTCCTACATTACCTTGTTCCTGGTTTCTCTCTACCTGTGGATGTCTACCATTGTACCGTACTGCGGCGTTATTTCGCCGCTTCAAAACTTTTGCACCATGGTATACATTTAAACCTATAGTGTCGCGGGGTTCCGGCTCTTCTACTAATAATCCCCCCCGACTTATATCCACACCGAGATATTCACCAATCAAAGTAATAAAAATACCACCTCCTATTATGCTATGTGGACGCATCCCTCGAACCATAGCTGATAAATAATAACCCACACAATATGGTATACTTACAGCGCTGTGTGGGTCTCGAATACACATATGGTAAAACAAATCTTGTTCATTTACCTTTTCTTTGTTTTTACCCCTTTGTGTAATCGAATTAGCTAAAAACCTATGTATTACTCTTAATTCGGCTCTATCTATATCCAAATAAGAGTAGTTTCCCCCTTTGAAACGGTGATGGCTTGTCATTTGACTCCACACACCGTGTGTATCAAAATTCTCATCTATTTTTCTACCGTTTAGTATCAATCCTCTACAATCGGCAGACGCTAATTCCTCAGGCGTATATATACGTAAAGCCTGAGCCATGTCCAGTAAAGACATGTGGCGCATCGAACCGCCTAACAAAAATCTAATAAAAGAACGATCGGTTAAACTAGCTACCCGATCATTCAACTCTATACTACATAACAACTCTTCACACCATACTTTATATACAGGTCTGCGTATGGTGAATAAACATATCCAGTCATTAAAAGAAGAATTACCATACCTCTGTACCAGTAATTCCCTAATTGGCCCGGCCAATTCTACAGCTTCCAAGGGTCCCCATTCTATGACCCTTGGTACCTCAACAACCTTGGAATGAAGAGTATGCAAACCCCGTTGATATTTTGGATAATCTATCCAAAGTCTGTCAAATCGCAGGTTCGGGTGCAACTGTTCCAAGTGCATATCTGAAAAGGTCATGACTGGATGAGGTACATCCTGCTTGTAGTAGTTATCTACCTCCTGTTGTTCCAAGTTCTCAGCAGGAGCATGGCGGGCTTGGGATGAAGATTCACCCCTTTCATTCTGCAAAACACATCAAACACAAATTTTGTGCATCCAAATATGCATTAGTGTCAGCAAAATCATCAATCAAAATAATTACAATGACATTATCAATTTATATCAAACTTAAGCTTATTTCCACATTTTTATCAAATCTACACTTTTTCAAATAAGCATATACGAAAATTTTCGCCAAGTTCATAAGCATTCAACTCAATTAACATGTCAAAATAATCATTACTAGCAAATAAACAAGTCTCAAATGGCATTATCTTTCAAAAATCAAGTTCATGAATTTTGGACTTGAAAAAGTCCACTTTAATTCTCAAAATCATGTTTAGGCTCAAAGTTTGGATCATTTAACTACCTAGACATGTTACACTACTCAATTTAGCAACAATTCATGACAAAAATCGGCCATAACCTGTTTATATCAAAAAGCCCCAAATTGCTCAAGAACACAAACCCTAGATTATTCAAAATTTGAAGTTTAAGGCTTCTAATCATGTTAAACAGCATCAATCTAGGTTATACAAGCATAATACATAAACAATTTAAGTCTAATTACACTAAAAAGCATCAAAATCAAATTGGGGAAAAATAGCTCAAGAACACTAAAATTCGAATTAAATGGTGTTTAGGTGTAGAAATTTACCGTTTTTCTTGAGTAGTTCTTAGATATCATCCTTCTCAACATGATTTTAGCAAAAAATTTGGTGATTAACGGTTAAAAATTGAGATTTTTGGGGGTGATTTTCGCAGTATTTCGGGGTCTTTTTTCGCAGTATTTGAGTGTTTATGTGTGTGGGTGAGTGAACTGATCGTGCAGCTGGTTATATTTTTTTTCTGTAATTTTGTCCCTCCGCGAGTCGCGGAGGTTTTGTACTGAAAACTCCGCGAGTCGCGGAGTTTACCCCCTTTTTTTTTTTTTTTTTTTTTTTTTTTTTTTATAATCTTTAACTTATAAAACAATTAAGAAATTAATTTTAAAATTTTGTTTCCCTTGTTATTTAGGACGAGGTCGTTTCGGATCGATGTCCTAGTCCGTCCCTCGACAAAATTTTAAAATTTGTCTTTTTGTAGCGATTGTTTTAAAAGCTAAGATTTTTGGGTTTTTTAATGTTTTTGGCATACTTTAAATCAATAAGATTAAAAATAATGATAATAAAAGTTCTCGTCCCTCCCTCGGGTAAAGCAATTTCGGTTCAAAGACCTAGTCTTCAACTTACGACGAATTTTAAAAATCATATTCTTAACTTAATGAGATAAAGTAAATTTTTGTTTTTAAATTCACACAACATAAATATAAAATTCAAAATTAAAATTAAAAATTCACACCAAACTCAAAATTTAAAATGCATAAAATTAAAATTCATATTTTAAAAATTAAAAATTCACACCAAACTTAATTTAAAAATTCATATTATAAATTCATACCAAACTTATATTAATTTTTCAAATATTTACAATTTTAAATATATTGTTTTTACAAAGTTTACAATATTAATTTAAGATTTAAATATTAATTTTTAAAAACATGGTAAAAATAAAATTGAAAATCTTTTTGTCTTTTTATCCCACTTTAATCAATCAAATATTATCAAAAATATGCGCCCCTCTTTTCGGTAAAGTAATTTCGGTTCCAAGACCTAATTTAACTCATGACGAATTTTTGAAATATTTTGGTTTGATTGTTTAAAGATATTTATACCTTAAGAATAAACGTTAAATTTCGCAGTGATGTAATAAATTTTTGAAGGATATCAATAATTTCGGTCGCCAAACCTAATTTTATTTAATACCAATTTAATACTTTTTAGCGAACAAATTAGCGTTTATTATCAAAAGGTTAAAAATAAAAATAAAAATAAAAACTGTACAGACATACCTGTGAAATAGATTTCTTAGTTATATGATCTATTATATTCATAAGATAGTCGGTTTAATTGGTTTTCCATGGCTGCATAGGCGTAACCTCGAGCATTCATTGTCTTTTCTTCTAAACATATGAACGGTCCGTCTCTGCATAAAGTAACAAATTCGGTATTTGAATAGGTTTGATTATTTGAACATTTACCTCCATGTGACCATTTTCCGCATTTGTGACATTTTTCTAGGTGTCGTGCTCTTCTTTTCGCTGCGGATTTTGATTTTCCTTTACCAAATTGTAATTTATTATCTTCGCATCTGGATCCTTTTCTAACTCCGTCCATTCTTTCTCTGATTACTGATACTATTTCACTTGGTAGTATGTCATTATTACGTTTAGTGATCAAAGCGTGTAGCATTAGACCATGGTTTAGTTCACAGGCAGTCTTCATTTTGTAAAAACCTAAAAAAAATAAAAATTCAGAATGGGGGGAGAAGACTAGTTCTTTAGGGTCTGCTAGGGAAAGACCATACGTGTTCCATTTTCGAGAACTACACGAAAACAGACAATCTAACTCTAACAGAAATACATATTATCCTTCAAAGACTTGATTCTCCCCACACTTAGTTAGCTGTGGTATTGAAATTGTGATTAACTTCGTTGTCGACTTCCATCGGACCATGTATGTAATGTTTAACTCTGTGACCATTAACTTTAAATTCAATCCCATTTGAATTTATTAATTCTATCGTTCCGTATGGGAAAACTCTTTTGACTATGAATGGTCCAGACCATCTTGATTTCAATTTTCCAGGAAATAGCTTGAATCGTGAATTGAAAAGAAGAACTCTGTCTCCTTCTTTAAATTCTTTTGAACTTCTGATTCTTTTATCATGCCATTTCTTCGTTCTTTCTTTATAGATTAACGAATTTTCGTATGCTTCATGTCTTAATTCTTCTAATTCGTTTAGTTGACTTAATCGTAGACGTCCGGCTTCATGTAAATCAAGATTACATGTCTTCAAAGCCCAAAATGCTTTGTGTTCAATTTCTACTGGAAGATGACATGCTTTTCCATACACAAGTCTAAAAGGTGTGGTTCCAATTGGAGTTTTGTAGGCTGTTCTAAAAGCCCAGAGTGCATCCTCCAATTTAATGGACCATTCCTTCGGATTTGATCCTACGGTTTTCTCTAGAATACGTTTTAAAGCTCGGTTGGTATTTTCAACTTGTCCACTTGTTTGTGGATGATATGCGGTGGAGATTTTATGAGTTACTCCATATCTTTTAAGAACTTTCTCAAGTTGATTATTACAGAAATGAGTACCCCGATCACTTATTAAAGCTTTCGGTGTTCCAAACCTTGCAAAAAGACGTTTCAAAAAGTTGACTACAACTCGTGCATCGTTAGTTGGGAGAGCTTGTGCTTCCGCCCATTTAGATACATAATCAATGGCTACGAGTATATATAGATTATTATGAGATTTTGGAAATGGACCCATAAAGTCAATACCCCAAATGTCAAATACTTCACATACTTGGATGACATTTTGTGGCATTTCATCACGTTGACTTATTTTTCCGGTCCTTTGACATGCATCACAGGATTTGCAAAGAAGGTGTGCGTCTTTGTAAATTGTAGGCCAATAGAATCCAGCTTCATAAATTTTTCTTGCTGTTAGTTGAGGCCCATAATGCCCTCCTGTTGGTCCTGTGTGACAATGGTTTAATATTTTACTAGCTTCATCTCCAAATACACATCGGCGTATTATTCCATCGGGACAACTTTTAAACAGATGTGGATCTTCCCAGAAATAGTGTTTTATATCACTGAAGAATTTCTTTCGTCTTTGGTACGATAATCCTTTTTCAAGGAATCCACAAACTAAGTAGTTTGCATAGTCTGCAAACCATGGGATTTCTTTATAATCTATCTTCAATAGATATTCATCAGGAAAGTTGTCTTGTATGGCCGATTCATTCAGAACTTCTAATTCGGGATTTTCAAGACGAGAAAGATGATCAGCGGCGAGATTTTCTGCTCCTCTTTTATCTCGGATTTCAATATCAAACTCTTGTAAGAGTAAGATCCAACGGATTAATCTTGGTTTAGCATCTTGTTTTGAAAATAGGTATCTAAGAGCAGAATGGTCGGTATAGACCACCGTTTTTGCTAGAACTAGATATGATCGAAATTTGTCAAAAGCAAAGACAATAGCAAGGAGTTCTTTTTCAGTAGTTGTATAGTTCGTTTGTGCTCCTTGTAACGTCTTACTAGCATAATATATAGGTTGAAATCGTTTTTCAATCCTTTGTCCTAAAACGGCTCCCATTGCAAAATCACTTGCATCGCACATTAGTTCAAATGGTAGATTCCAATTTGGTGTTATCATGATTGGTGCATTAGTGAGTTTTTCTTTAAGAATATTAAAAGATTTGATACATTCATCTGAAAAGATGAATGGCGCATCCTTTTCTAGGAGTTTATTCATAGGAGTGGCAATTTTAGAAAAATCTTTTATGAAACGTCGGTAAAAACCGGCATGCCCTAGAAAACTCCTAACTCCTCTAACATTGGTGGGATGTGGAAGTTTAGCAATTACATCTACTTTAGCTCTATCCACTTCAATTCCTTCTTTTGAAATTTTATGTCCAAGAACGATGCCTTCTTTAACCATGAAATGGCATTTCTCCCAATTAAGTACTAGATTTGATTTTTCGCATCTAATTAGCATTCGTTCCAGATTTACTAGACATGATTTAAATGTATCACCGAAGACTGAAAAGTCATCCATGAATACTTCCATGCATTCTTCTATCATGTCATGAAAAATCGCCATCATGCACCTTTGAAAGGTTGCAGGGGCGTTACAAAGTCCAAATGGCATGCGTTTGTAAGCAAAAGTACCATAAGGGCACGTGAATGTGGTTTTCTCTTGATCTTCGGGTGCTATTGGAATTTGAAAATATCCGGAAAATCCATCTAGAAAACAATAGTAACTATTTCCGGCTAATCTTTCCAACATTTGATCTATGAAAGGTAAGGGAAAGTGATCTTTTCTGGTAGCGTCATTTAATTTTCTATAATCAATACATACACGCCATCCTGTTACAGTCCTAGTAGGAATAAGCTCATTTTTCTCATTTGTGATGACAGTCATGCCACCTTTCTTAGGCACGCATTGAACTGGGCTTACCCATGGACTATCAGAGATTGGGTAAATTAAACCTGCATCTAGCAGTTTAATAATCTCTTTCTTAACTACATCTTGCATATTAGGATTTAGTCTTCGTTGGCGTTGCACATACGTTTTATGACCTTCTTCCATAAGGATTTTATGTGTGCAATACGAAGGACTTATTCCTTTAATATCATGAATCTTCCATGCAATGGCTGGTTTATGAGCTTTCAACACAGAAATGAGTTGTGATTTCTCATTTTCAGTAAGAGAAGACGATATTATTACAGGTAATTCAGATTCACCATGTAAATAAGCGTATTCCAAATGGTTTGGAAGTGGCTTTAACTCTAAATTCGGAGGTTCTTCTATCGATGATTTATATCGATATCTGTCTTCTTCTTTTAGCATTTGAATTTCTTCTGTTGTTGGTTCATATCCATTAGCTATAAGTGTAGCTAACATTTCAGCTTCATCAATTGGTTCATTACTTTCTCCTAAAGAACATTCTCCTGTTCCTTGTAATTCTGGAAATTCTTCTAATAATTCTGCATGTGCATCTATAGTTTGAATATAATAACATGTATCATCTGCAGATTGTGGTTGTTGCATGGCTCTATCAACTGAAAAGGTAACACTCTCATCCTCTATACTTAGGGTCAGTTTCTTACCGAACACGTCTATCATTGCTTTAGCCGTGTTTAAGAATGGTCTTCCTAATATGAGAGGAACTTGAGAATCTTCTTCCATGTCCAAAACAACAAAATCTACTGGAAATACTAAAGTACCAACTTTAACTAGCATGTTCTCCATTATCCCTCTAGGATATTTTATTGATCTATCGGCTAGTTGTATGCTTATTCTGGTTGGTTTCAATTCTCCAAGGTCTAGTTTAGTGTATAGTGAATACGGCATTAGATTTATACTAGCACCTAAGTCTGCCAATGCTTCTATTGAACTAAGACTACCCAGAAAACATGGAATTGTGAAACTTCCTGGATCAGATAGTTTTTCTGGTATCTTATTCAACAGCACTGCTGAACAATTAGCATTCATAGTAACAGCCGAGAGTTCTTCCATTTTCTTTCTATTCGTGATTAGATCTTTCAAGAATTTAGCATACCTTGGCATTCCTGAAATCACATCAATGAAAGGAAGATTTACATTTATCTGTTTAAACATATCCAAGAATTTGGATTGCTCGGCTTCAAGTTTTTCTTTCTTCATTTTACTCGGATAAGGAAGTGGTGGTTGATATGGTTTAACATAAGGTTTAGCCTTAACTGTGTTATCTTCATTAACCTTTTCAACTACCGGTTCTTTTTCCTTATCTTGATCAGGTTGTGGTTCTTGTGAAGTAGGAATAGTTTCATCAGAAGTTACAGGTATTTCAGGTGGGTTAAGTGTTGTACCACTTCTTGTGGTAATAGCTTTAGCTGTTTCATTCCGGGGGTTAGCATTTGTATCGCTTGGTAGACTTCCCGGTTTTCTTTCACCTATTAACCTTGCTAGGTTACTTACTTCTTGTTCCAGATTTTGAATAGAAGCTTGTTGATTTCTAAATGCTTGAGCATTTTGTTCATTGGTTTGTTTTTGAGATGTGAAAAACTGCGTTTGAGTTTCAACTAGCTTCGTCATCATATCTTCTAAATTCGGCTTTTTATCATCGGTTTGTTGTGGTGGTTTGTTTTGAAAATTAGGTCTTTGCTGATTGTAAGTATTATTGGATACTTGTTGATTGCTAGGACCTTGTTGGTTGTTGTATGGAATATTTCGGTTATAATTCTGGTTTTGATTGTAAATCGGTCTTGGCGGTTGATAATTATTCTGATAATTATTTCCAGGCCTTTGGTTTATGTATGAAATATTCTCTCTTTGTTCCATTGTTAATTCAATACTTAGACAATCTTTTGTCAAATGTGGTCCTCCACACTGCTCACAACTAATTCGTATTGAGTGAATATCTTTAGTCATCTTTTCCATTCGTCTCTCGAAAGCATCTATCTTTGCGGAAATGGAATCTAAGTCATGGCTAGAATCGGCTCTAGCTGCTTTAGATGATCTAATGATATCTTTTTCTTGGTGCCACTCATGTGAGTGGGAAGCAGTGTTATCAATAATTTTGTAAGCATCAGTTTCGGTTTTCTTCATAATCGAACCACCAGCTGCTATATCTATGTCTTTTCTTGTAGTGATGTCGCATCCTCGGTAGAATATTTGTACTATTTGACAGGTGTCTAAACCATGTTGCGGACATCCTCTTAATAACTTTCCATATCTTGTCCACGCCTCATATAGAGTTTCATTTGGCTTCTGTGTGAACGTAACAATTTCTGCTTGAAGTCTTACGGCTTTAGATGCAGGAAAGAATTGTTTAAGAAATTTGTCAATTAAAACATCCCATGTATCAATCGCCCCTTCAGGTAACGATTCCAACCAATCTTTGGCTTCTCCCTTTAAAGTCCAGGGAAATAACATGAGATATATCTGTTCATCCTCCACTTCTCGGATTTTAAATAGTGTGCAGATCCTATTAAAGGTACGTAGATGTTCATTTGGATCTTCCTTCGGCGCACCACTAAATTGGCATTGATTAGTTACCATGTGTAGAATTTGTCCTTTGATTTCATAATCTGGCGCATTAATGTCTGGATGAGTAATTGCGTGACCTTGGCCAGTGCGTTTAGCTCTCATTCGGTCTTCCATACTTAAAGGTTCCAGATTCTCCATAATTGAATTTGTTGACTCGGTATCACTAGATGGTTCTGATTTAATAGTTCGTTCCTCAACAATCTCTGTTTGAATGATTGGTGGTTCCGGAGGAAAGTTTAATGGTTCAGGATCTACGAACCGTTCCTGAATATTCTCTGGATTCTCAATTGTGAGGTTGGGTTCAAAAAATGGATTATCGGAAATTTGAACTGAAGTACTTGGTCGACTGGATGACGATTCTAAAGAAAAATCAACGGCGGTTATATTTGTTAAACGATGTCTTGATCTAGTTACAGGTGGTGAACGTACAAAAGGTGATGAACGTCTTGCTCGGTGCATTCACAGAATATCCTATTAGTTTTTTAAAAGGAAAGAAAAATTATAATAAGTTATCCAATCAATAGACTTTTCTGATTTTGCCCACGTTTCGAATAGCCAAAAGATGCAGCAGAGGGGCAGGATTCGTTTGGTCTCAATATAATTGAGGATTGTTTGGCTCCAATAACCCGGTCCACGTACAAATCCAACTATTACTACGAACCAGAAAATTTTGATGTCTATCAATTTAACTACTCAAAATAAATTTTCGTAATTTTAAGAAATTTAGATAAGAAGTAGAATAAAATTCTAAGTCCTAAAAACTAGAATGGCGAGAAATAAGAGAGAAAAAGAGTTCGTCGCAAAAGGTCGAAAAAGAAAAAAAATATGGTTGAAAAATAAAAGGTGACGGAAAAATAAAAGGAACTTATCAAAACTTAAAAATACTTAACTAATTTAACCTTATTACTACAACTAACTTAAAATTATAATCGCAAATTGAAATTACTAATTGGAATGATAATTGATACATAGTAAAAGGTCTAAAAATATTAAAGCTTACAGGAAAAACTAAGTCCCAAATGGAAATAACTTAAAAAGAAACTAAAACTTAAAAAGGCGTCGCAAAATTCTAAAGCACCTAAATCTTAGTCTAAAGAAAAAGCACTTAAGGAATTCTACGGCAAAGCCTAAAAATCTAGGAGTAAAAATAACTATAGCAAAAACTAAGTTTAAAATTAATTATGAGCTAAAAAATACAAAAGTTACGCTACAACGATTAAAAAGGGACAAAATTATAAAAATATACAAAAAGTTGTAAAAAGTACAATTTTTATAAAAATATTATTTTTATGTTATTTATTTAATAAACTATTAATTTTACAATTTTAATAAAACTAATTTAACTAAAATATATAAATAAAAAGTAAAAAGTAAAATAAAACTAATAATAATAATAATAATAATTAGGTTTTAATAATAATAATAATAAATTATAACCCGTAATCAATGCGAAATTAGGGTTTTTGTCCGTGTGTCAGAGGGCCTCCGCGAGTCGCGGCAAATAAAGAATAAAACCCCGCGAGTCGCGGGGTTCAGAATTTGAGCTGACAGGTTTCACTTTTACGCGTTTTTCTTTATTTATTTTTTTTTTTTTTTATTTTGTTTTCTGTTTTTTAAATAATTAAAAGATATTAAAATTAAAACTTATATTTTTATAAACTAAAATAAAAATAAAGAAACTTATAAAATTTAAATATTTAACAAAATCTTAAAAATACTTATATTTTTGTTTTTCTTTTTATATTTTTCGAATTTTTAAAACGTAATTTTACAAAAAAAAAAAACGACTTTTAATAAAAGTAGATAAAAATCTTTTTTTTTTTTTTTTTTTATATTAGCGTTGCGCTTCCGGCTTTTAAGATAGTTCCCCGGCAGCGGCGCCAAAAATACTTGATGTCAAAGCAGAGGGGTATAAAATACTATTAAATTTTAGCAGAAAATACTATTAAATACGATACAATTTTACACAAGATATTTATTTATTTATAGAATGGATATACTTAAACCTTGCTACAACACTTATAGGCAGTGTACCTAATCGTACAGTAGTGTAGTTTTTAGTAAGTCCGGTTCGTTCCACAGGGAAATCTTTAAACAAAGCTCAACGCTATATTAATTTACTTTTATAAAAATACAAATATATATATAAGTAATATTATTATTATAAAGGGGGGTTTTTACCGTTTAATGACCGGTTTGTCGATTTTAAAACTTTAGTCGCAGTTAAAACCTAATGTAAAATATAAAATAAATACAAGACTTAAATTAAAGCGTAAAGTAAATAACGATAATGAAATTGCGAATAATAAAAATGCGATAAAATAAAATTGCGATAATTAAAAAGTACGATAATTAAAAGTGCGATAATTAGAAGTGCAATTAAATATAAAATAAAGGAAATTAAATATGAAATAAAAGAATTATGCTTATTTAAACTTCCGTAATCATGATGTTTGACGTGTTGATTTTAGTTTTATGCCCATGGGTTAATTGTCCTTTGTCCTGGATTATTCAATATGTCCGTCTGGTTTTTGTCCATAACAGTCCATCAGTCATAAATATAAATTGCAAGTGTCCTTGACAAATTATTATTATACCCGAAGTTAAATATTCCAACTAATTGGGGATTCGAATTGTAACAAGGTTTTAATACTTTGTTTAATGAATACACCAGGTTATCAACTGCGTGTAAACCAAGGTTTTACTACTTTGTTAACAATTACACCAATTACCCTTGAATGTAATTTCACCCCTGTTTCAATTATTCTAGTGGCTATTAATCCATTCCCGTGTCCGGTTAAATGAACGATTATTCGTACATATAAATACCCCGCCCATCGTGTCCGATCGAGTGTATATGGTAATTTATAGGGACGCCCAATTGTAAATCTTTATATTAACATTAACAAACTTTCATTTAGTTAAACAAATATAAAGCCCATTAATAGCCCATAGTCTAGTTTCCACAAGTGTCGTTCTTTTGTCCAAACCCCAATTATGGTACAAAGCCCAATTACCCAATTTTAGTAATTAGCCCAACATCATGATTACTTCGTTTTAAATAAGCATAATAATAACTTAGCTACGAGACATTAATATAAAAAGGTTGAACATAACTTACAATGATTAAAAATAGCGTAGCGTTACACGGACAGAATTTCGACTTACACCCTTACAACATTCGCTAACATACCCTTATTATTAGAATTAGAATTATAATTAAAATTAAAATATAAATTATATATATAAATATATTTACGTTGAAGAGGAAGAGAAAAAGGATGATAAATTCGATCAGAATTCGGTTGGCTTTATAGCCAGAAGTGAAATTTGGGGCTCCGCGACTCGCGGCAAAATGGCCTTAAAACTCCGCGAGTCGCGGAGAGGTATTTACAGTTCACACCCTTGGAGTTTCTGGCTGCCGACGGTTTTTTAATATATATATATAATATATATATAATTAATATAATTAATTATATATTATATTATATTTATATACATAGTTAACTTGTAATTTTTAGTCCGTTGCGTCGAGCGTTAAGAGTTGACTCTGGTCCCGGTTCCGGATTTTCGAACGTCCTCGCGTACAATTTAATATCTTGTACTTTGCGTTTTGAATCTTGTACTCTTGTGATTTCGAGACGTTTCTTATCAATAATTGGAACCTTTTTGATTGTCTTTTGTTCTTTTGAGCTTTTTGGTCGTTTGCGTCTTCAATTCGTCGAATCTGTCTTTTGTCTTCACCTTTTATTATTTAAACGAATATCACTTGTAAATAGAACAATTGCAACTAAAAGCTTGTCTTTCTTGAGGAATAATGCTATGAAATATATGTTCGTTTTTAGCATTATCATCAACCCACCGGAACCTATCTCTCCTAAAGCCCTGAAAATTATTCCGCGCGCCCACATACCTTTCCCAGGTAGGCTTAGAAAGGAAAAACAAGAAGCGCAATTCGCTAAGTATTGGGATATTATCAAGAATTTGCATTTGAATGTACGACTAGTAGATGCTTTAGTAGAAATGCCAAAATGCGCTAAATTTTTTAAAGAACAGCTTTCAAATAAAGAGAGATTAAGAGAGATAGTTAGTTTGCCCTTAAGTGAAGAATGCTCGTTAGTGTTACAACATGAAATTCCCCCTAAGTTAGGAGATACAGGAAGATTTACGGTACCTTGCTACCTGCAAGATGTCCAAATTAGCAATGCGTTAGCAGACTTAGGAGCCAGTGTAAACCTAATGCCTTATTTGTTATTCAAAAAGCTAGGATTAAATGACTTAAGGCCTATTAGAATGACTATCCAACTCGCGGACAGATCAGTTAAGATTCCTCGAGAAATAGCTGTGGATGTCCTAGTTAGAGTGGATAAGTTCGCGTTTCCCATTGATTTCATCATTATGGATATTGAGGAAGACACGAAGGTCCCACTCATTCTTGGCAGACCATTCCTAAATACTGCCAAGGCCGTAATTGACGTTCATGAGAAATCATTGAAGTTAAGGGTTGGAGGAGAAGAAATCACATTCAATGTTGATCACCTCATGAACCATCCTAAGGAAGAAGATGTGAATCTCTCTGATTTTTTTCAAGAACTCGTCAACGAATACCTGGAAGAGACCATGGCTATGTCAAGACCCGTCCTAATCCATCTGGACGAATACATTACAATTGATTTCATCGCGAGGTACTTGACCTCTATATGATACATTTTACAAACATTGCATTCGTTTTTAAAAGACAAACTTTCATTACATCGACAGTTGACGGCATGTATACCATTTCATAATATATCCAACTATAATTGACTTAGTAATAATCTTGATGAACTTGACGACTCGAATGCAACGTCTTTTGAAATATGTCATGAATGACTCCCAGTAATATCCTTAAAATGAGCTAATGCACAGCGGAAGATTTCTTTCATACCTGAGAATAAACATGCTTTCAAGTGTCAACCAAAAGGTTGGTGAGTTCATTAGTTTATCATAAATATTCATTTCCATCATTTTAATAGACCATAAGAATTTCATTTCCAGTTCTCATAAATATACGTCCTGTAACGACCCTACTTTTTCCGTTATCTTTTACCGTTAATTATTTAACGACCGTTACTGTTATTCGTGCTACGTCATTTCTATGACCTATATTATTATTTTTGTAATAATATATTAATTATTATGTGTTATATGAATATTTGTATTCATATTTTAAGTTGTACGTTTCTTCGTGTCATGGATTTCTCTCCGGCGAATCCTTTCGGTTTTCAAACCAACGGTTGAGCTTTTAGGATTTTTAAGTCCTAATTATTTTAAATATGATATTTTAAGATCATATAATTATATATAGTATTTATATTTATTTTTCATCGCGTATTTGTTATCTATCCGAATTTTCAATCGCGTAGTCGTGTTTTCGCGTTTCGAGTTTCGTTCGGGCTTTCGGGCCACAAGTAAATTCTTTTTATATCAAAGTGGGCTAAGGGAGCCCACTCCCTTAGTGGGGATCGGCCGAAGCCCTCATGGAGGGGGGTAGATTGTCAAATTTTAAAACCTTGTAAACCCTTGATCAAAATTGCTCACTACTTCATTTAACCTAGCTTTATTTTTTTTTTCCTTTTATCTCTTCCTCCTCCCTTTTTGGCCGTCCTATTTCAGCAACATTATCATAATCATCATTTGTTCATCATCTAAGGCTTGAATCATTCAATTGGTTGCATAATCGGATTGCTCTCTTCATCCTCTACGCGATTGTATCAATCAATTCTCGATTAGGGTATAAACCCTAACCCTAGATTTTTAATTTTTCTTTATTTTTCTATATTTTGATGTTATATTGATAGTATGATAGTTACATGTTATTGTATTGATTATTGTATGCGTAGAATTGCTCGATTATATATGTTTTCGGTTTGATTAATTTGGGACAGCAGCATTTTCGTTCATTTCTGATTGTGTAACTGATATAAAAGTGAAATTGAAGTATCTAGATGAGTTCCTCTCATCAAGACATTAATTTTAGACTCCAGATTCATGTCATTTCGATTCCCGGAGCTTAAGATATGATTAAAATGGTGTTATGTGGAGATTAAATTATGAAAACGAATTGAACCAGGTTTGGTCCGACTTTGTGACCATTTTTAGAGTCTTTAGGGTGTACTAGTGTGTTAGGATTGATGATGGAATGAACTTTCATGTTCGGGTCATCGAAATCCGAGCCACGGATCACCCGTTATGACTAAAACACGTTTTTGAGCGGATTAAAGGTCCAAACTGATTAAGAGCTGTAAGTCACGACTTGGTGACTGTTCTTGGGATGTTCTTGAGCACACTAATGTGTCGGGTGGGTTGGTTAGGCAAATATATATATAAGGCTCGCCGAAAACTGATTCCCGGGGCTCAAGTTATGACCCGATGAACTTTTGATTAAAACTTATGGTTATTAAATAAAACTTATGATATAAATAATGATTTTTATTATTATTAAATTACTTATGATATAAAAAGTAATTATTATAATTTAAGACTTATGATATATATATATTTATTATATCATTTAATTATTACTTATGATTTAATTAAACTTTTAATTAAACTTATGATTAATAATTCTTTAATTATTAATGGAAAATACTTATGATAAGTATTAAAATTATATTATGAAATTATTATAATAAGACTTATAATAAGGATTAATTAATTATTTAATTATTATAAGGCTTAGTTATTATTTAATTATAATTTAATTATTAAATACTTATGATTTTAATAATTATAATTAGAAACTTATGATATGATTAATAATTCATTATTAATTAATAATACTTATGATATGATTTAAATTTTATTATTAATTAATAATACTTATATTATGACTAATATTTAATTAATTAATTAAATACTTATATTATATTAAATATATCATTTAAACTTATGTTAAGTTTAATAATTCATTTTAATTTAATTAAACTTATGTTATGACATAATTATACATATTTAACTTTAATTAACATTATAACTTATATTATTATTATAACTTATACTTTTAAAATTAATGTTGACTATGTTTGACCGAGGTTGACTTTTGAGTTGACTTTCGGTTGACTTTGACTTTCAGTTGACTTTTGTTGACTTTCTAAATAAGAAAACTTTCTAAAAATAGAAACTTTCTAAATTTGGAAACTTTCCAAAAATAGAAACTTTCCAAAAATAGAAACTTTCCAAAAATAGAAACTTTCCTAAAACAGAAACTTTCCAAAAATAGAAACTTTCCAAAAATAGAAAATTTCCAACAATAGAAACTTTTCAAAAATAGAAACTTTCCAAAAATGGAAACCTGCTAAAAATAGAAACTTTCTAAAAATAGAAAGTGTGTGTCCGTATGCTGTTCTGATCAAACCGATGCATGTTGAGTATTGTTCTATGTCTACTTGCATGTACAATAGCTATCATACTAAGACTTGACCTAAGTTAGTTATTTATATCGACCTGCTTTATTTATAGGTCGGCGTTATGATCATTCCTGATCACTTTACTTCATTTACTGTTCGCATATTTGTGTGGTTACTTCGTTTGCTATTAAGGTGAGTTATAGTCTCATTTTTCTATTTTAAATCTTTTGGGGTGAGAATACATGCAATTTATTTTATATTTTGGACACAAGTGGAGGTTGGTTTAAATTATTCATTGTGAGTTGAACAAAAATATTCCCTAGTCTGGTACTGGTTTCTACTGGTAAACGCGAATCCTACGGATAGATCTATCGGGTTTGACAACCCCATTTCGAGCTACTCGCACTAGCGTTTTATAATCGGAATGTTTAGTACTTCATATTTTGTTGTAGATACACTTGTTCTGTGTATATTATTTATTGTATTTGACAAGGGTAAATAAATGGTTAAGTGGTTACCAGGTGGCTCACGGAAAATGAAATAATGTTTTTATATGCTTTCTAGCATATAATTTGGTGGTCCAAAAAGGGGTTTTTATGTTTTAAATTAAATATTGTTTGCAATATTAAACCTATAATTCACTTAACATTTTTGTTGACAGTTACTCGAATGTTTTATTCTCAGGTTCATGATTGATTGCTTCTGCTGTGCTTAGAGAGTCTGCATATTTATGATGGCAGCTTTTGTTAAACGATAACTTGCATTCTATTTTGATACATTTAATAGTGGATGTTGTTGACTTTGTTTTGGTCAACTTTTGGTTAAGTAATAATGTATGGTTTTTCTAAACTTACATATTTTGGTAGATTTCCTTTATAGGAAATCATTTTTAAACAAAGAATGCAAGGTTATTTATTAGATTCATATAGAGTTATGATCAAGCTGTGGGACCAAGATAACGATGGTCGTCAAGTGTAATTTGACGGGTTGTTAAAGTTGGTATCAGAGCCAGGTTGTAGGGAATTAGGCTGCATTGATGTCGTTACCCGAGTCAATAGGGTGCATTAGTGAGTCTAGTCTACAGCCTGACCTATGATATATTATTATATGTGATTATTTGTATCGTATTGGTATGTATATTGTTATCATACATACATCTCTGTTATGTTCTGAATTCGGGAGGAACTCCCATTCCGATTTAAACGTATTCTCCGACTCATGCGAGTTTATCTTTTATAAGAACACCTCGGATAGTGAAACCGAGGGATGTCATTCTTGACTTCTGAAATTCTCGACATTCCTATGTCATCTATTATGGTTATGTGTTTGCCGTTTGAGTTATGTTACGCGAGATGTCATTCTTGACTTCTAAATGCTCGGCATTTCAATGTTAGCTATTATGTTTAGGTATAAAACATTCTTGTTATATTACGTGCCTTTGTGCCATTGTGCCTATGTGCTTTGATTTTTGAACCGAAAAACGTCATTCTTGACTTTTAGAGATTCTTGGTACCTCGAAGACATTTTTATGTCATCGTTACTCCTATTCATTACTTTTGATGTTTTTGTCTCTTGTGCTATCCTTAGCACATTGTTTAAGAAATCGTTTTAGAGAAGTTGTGTGGAAATTTGAGGTTGATCGCGTGTCCTGACCTCATGTAGTGCTATTGGAATGGAACTATGAATTAGTGAAATATAATGGCGTCAGGCCAACGTGATTATATTACGTTAATTCATAAAGAAGTTCCAATATTGTGACATGAGGAATAGAAAGCGAGTCAAAGAAAATTTTTACACTACTTATTCAGAAATTTTGATGTATTACATGGGCAGGGAAAATATTCATTATCTTATTTGTTGATATATGAGAAGCTCGTTTTAACCAAATTATGTATATCATGCTCTATCCTTCATAACTCGCTTGTTAGCAACAGCTTCGCTCGGGAACAGTTTTGGCCAAGGACTTATGTCCTGATAATAGTCAAAACAACATTTAACTCATTGGTTTCCATGACCCCGTAACATTTGTTGGTCAAATGTCGCACGACGATTCAAGTCCTTTACTCGATCTTCCACGATCTTACTTCAACTTGTAACCTCTGAAATACAGATACTCTGTTATCATAGGGAGTTTTAAACATTTGTTTAATTGGGCGATTCTCACGAGATTTATGGGCGAATAGAAGTAATGAAATATTTTGTCATGTATACAATTTATAAAATCATATATGTATGTATGGATTCAAAAGAATAAATTTACCCTTACCTATTTTGGCTAGTATATACTAAATTATACCTCCAAAATTATTTTAAGACCACTCATTTATTGAGCTGTTTAACTAAGTCAATTTGTTTTTATATAAAATGGTACACGTTGTACATGCTTCTAAATTTACTAAGAACTTCGTTCCGTTTATGTTGTCACATCAAACGTTTAAAGCTTTTTCAAAACTCCTTTGATTGATTTTATCAAATTTTCGCATTACCCTACAGAGTGTTTGGATCACAGTTCTTCTCATCCTCTGTTTAAGGATGAAACTTACCATTAAGTTCATTGATAGAAACTCTTACACCACTTTGGATTCCGGTTTTATAAAATTTGTTGGAAAGTCTTTGCGCTCATAAAATTTTCCCTCTTATGGTTGGACATGGCCGAAACGCGGACCGATAAATCAATTTTCTGGGGTACACTCGGTGGTCACCCTATTGTAGAAAAGGTACTAGGTGAGTTTCTACCCCAACTGTTGTTATAGTGGGTATCATGGATATATATTACACTAGACCTTTTGAGGAATTTCTACTCTCAATATTCGCTGTCAACCGCAACACCCACGTAAACATCAATCCTAGGATTCAATACTTTGAGGTACACAAAATTATTGTTGGAGATTCATCTCACCTGGAGTCGACCATTCTTTATAACCCATGATTCGCGTTCTTTTCATCCGCACATAAATTTAAGAATATGGATGAATCTTAGATTTCCTCGCTCACATTACAAGGAAGTTCACTCTCGTTGAAATATCAAACCTTTCGTACGTCTTCCTTTCGGAAATGTAATGAAAATCTACTTTGAAGTCCGTGATCCTCGTTATCTCCTTTGAGAGAATTGCATTAAATATCTATGCCACCGATGTGACTACTCCTTGTTGCAACTATTTTTCATTCGTCCCAGTTTGTCCCCTTGGGGAGCTCCTGTTTTGTTTGTTAAGAGGAAAGATGGTTCGTTTCGTTTGTGCATTGATTATCGTGAATTGAACAAGCTTACTGTTAAAAACCGTTACCCTCTTCCGAGAATTTAAGATCTGTTCGATCAACTTCAAGGTTCATCCGTTTATTCTAAGATTGGTCTTCGTTCCGGTTATCACCAATTGCGCGTTAAAGAAACTGATATTCCGAAAGCCGCTTTTCGTACCCGTTATGGTCACTTCGAATTCCTTGTTATGCCGTTCGAATTGATAAATGCACCTGCTGTGTTCATGGACCTCATGAACCGTGTGAGTAGACCCTATCTGGACAAATTCGTTATTTCTTTCATCGACGACATCCTTATTTATTCTAAGAGTGATGAGGAGCACGAAGAACATTTGAGGTTGGTGCTTGATTTATTGAGAAAAGAAGGGTTGTACGCTAAGTTCTCTAAGTGTGCGTTCTGGTTAAGAGAAGTTTAATTCCTTGGACATATTGTTAGTAAACAGGGAATACAAGTTGATCCTGCTAAGATTGAGGCGATTGAGAAGTGGGAGATTCCGAAAACTCCTACTCAGATTCGTCAGTTCCTAGGCTTGGCAGGCTATTATAGAAGGTTCATTCAAGATTTTTCACGAGTAGCAAAACCTCTGACTGCTTTAACGCATAAGGGGAAGAAGTACGAGTGGAAGAGTGAACAAGAGTCTGCTTTCCAAACTCTGAAGAAGAAGTTAATTTCTGCACCGATATTATCACTACCCAAGGGTAATGATGATTTTGTTATCTATTATGATGCTTCGTGTCAAGACTTTGGTTGTGTTTTGATGCAGCGAAAGAAAGTCATTGCTTAAGTGTCACATCAGTTGAAGATTCACGAGCAGAATTATACGACCCATGATTTAGAATTGGGAGCTGTTGTGTTGGCGCCTAAGATATGGAGACATTATCTATATGAGGTTAAAAGTACAGTGTACACTGATCACAAAAGTATTCAACATATCCTTTATCAGAAACAGTTGAAGATGAGGCAGCGACGATGGGTTGAGACGTTGAATGATTATGATTGCAAACTTTTATATCATCCGGGGAAGGCCAATGTGGTGGCCGATGCATTAAGTCATAAAGAGAGGGCTGAACCTCGTAGGTTTAGAGACTTGAATATGACAATACGAACTAACCTCGCTAGGCAGATTCTCGAGGCACAACAAGAAGCCTTGAAGGAGGAGAGTTTCGTAACGGGAAGGTCAGAGGCATGAGTAAGAAATTGAGGTACGAGTAGATGGCACGCGGTATTTTGCGGGACATCTTTGGGTTCCAAAATTTGGTGATATGCGACAACTTGTGTTAGATGAGGGCATAAGGCTCATAAGTCTAGGTACTCTATTCATCCTGGTTCAGGAAAGATGTATCATGATCTTAATGAGCTGTATTGGTGGTCTAATTTGAAAGCTGATGTGGCTACGTATGTGGTTAAGTGTTTGACCTGTGCCAAGGTTAAAGCTGAACATCAAAAACCGTCTGGACTTTTGGTGCAACCTGAGATTCCCGAGTGGAAGTGAGAAGGTATTACGATGGACTTATTGCAAAATTACCGAGAGTTGAGGGTGGTTATGATACCATTTGGGGTGATTGTTGACCGACTCACTAAGTCAGCTCATTTCTTGCCAATTAAGGAAACAGATTCGAAGGAGAAGCTTACTCGTTTTTATTTGAAGAAGATTGTTTCTAGACATGGTGTTCCCGTATTTATTATTTCGGACCGAGACAGTCGATTTACATCGAGGTTTTGGCAGTCCTTACAAGATGCTTTAGGAAATAAATTGAATATGAGCACTGCTTATCACCCACAGTCAGATGGTCAGAATGAAAGGACCATCCAAATGTTGGAAGGCATGTTGAGGGCATGCGTAATTGATTTTGGTAATGGTTGGGATAGATACTTACCGTTGGCTAAATTTTCTTATAACAACAAGTTATCATGCAAGTATTAAAGCCGTACCGTTTAAAGCTCTGTATGGTAGGAAGTGTAGGTCTCCTGTCTGTTGGAATGAGGTTGGGGATGCTCAACTCACAGGTCCAGAAATTATTCATGAGACTACCGAGGAGATTGTACAGATTAAGGAAAGATTGAGAACCGCCAGAAGTCGGCAAAAGAGCTATGCCAATAAGAGAAGGAAGGATGTTGAGTTCCAGGTTGGTGACCATGTTATGTTGAAAGTATCACCTTGGAAGGGTGTGGTACAATTTGGTAAGAGAGGAAAGTTGAATCCTCGATCTGTTGGACCTTTTGAGATTACAGAAAGAGTTGGGCCGTGGCTTATCGTTTGAAATTGCCACAAGAACTCAGTGATGTTCATGACATTTTTCATGTATCGAATTTGAAGAAGTGTTTGGCCGAGGCCGATGAAACTATTCCTCTTGATGAACTTCATGCTGATAAGCAACTCCATTTAATTTAGGAACCTGTCGAGATTATGGATCGAGAGGTTAAGACTCCTAAGAAAAGTAGAATTCCTATCGTCCGAGTGAGATGGAATGCCAGACGAGGACCTGAGTTCACTTGGGAACGTGAAGATCAGATGAAAAAGAAGTATCCGCATTTGTTCTCAGATGGCGAGTCAACCCCTGCACCTGCTTAAATTTCGGGATGAAATTTCCGTAACGGGAAGGTACTGTAACGACCCTACTTTTTCCGTTATCTTTTACCGTTAATTATTTAACGACCATTACTGTTATTCGTGCCACGTCATTTCTATGACCTATATTATTATTTTTGTAATAATATATTAATTATTATGTGTTATATGAATATTTGTATTCATATTTTAAGTTGTACGTTTCTACGTGTCATGGATTTCTATCCGGCGAATCCTTTCGGTTTTCAAACCAACGGTCGAGCTTTTAGGATTTTTAAGTCCTAATTATTTTAAATATGATATTTTAGGATCATATAATTATATATAGTATTTATATTTATTTTTCGTCGCGTATTTGTTATCTATCCGAATTTTCAATCGCGTAGTCGTGTTTTCGCGTTTCGAGTTTCGTTCGGGCTTTCGGGCCACAAGTAAATTAATTTTATATCAAAGTGGGCTAAGGGAGCCCACTCCCTTGGTGGGGATTCGCCGAAGCCCTCATGGAGGGGGGTAGATTGTCAAATTTTGAAACCTTGTAAACCGTTGATCAAAATTGCTCACTACTTCATTTAACCTAGCTTTATTTTTTTCCTTTTATCTCTTCCTCCTCCCTTTTTGGCCATCCCATTTCAGCAACATTATCATAATCATCATTTGTTCATCATCTAAGGCTTGAATCATTCAATTGGTTGCATAATCGGATTGCTCTCTTCATCCTCTACGCGATTGTATCAATCAATTCTCGATTAGGGTATAAACCCTAACCCTAGATTTTTAATTTTTCTTTATTTTTCTATATTTTGATGTTATATTGATAGTATGATAGTTACATGTTATTGTATTGATGATTGTATGCGTAGAATTGCTCGATTATATATGTTTTCGGTTTGATTAATTTGGGACAGCAGCATTTTCGTTCATTTCTGATTGTGTAACTGATATAAAAGTGAAATTGAAGTATCTAGATGAGTTCCTCTCATCAATACATTAATTTTAGACTACGAATTCATGTCATTTCGATTCCCGGAGCCAGTGTTGTAAATCTCCCCGAGATCTCCTCCGAGATCTCGTTTTTAGAAGGCAACCGAGACGAGATGTTCATCTCCCGAGATTTTTCAGTCAACGAGGTCAAACTTAGTTAAATCCACGATTTCTCGGATTTTCTTGTTAATTTGTAAGATTTTCTTGTAAAATTCGTAATTTCTAAGATTTTCTCGCTCATTTCTCAAACATTTTTGTAAAAACGTATATAAATATACATATATTTATGTTGTTATGTATATTTTTATTAAAAAAACTATAAAGTCAACGTAAGTCAACGTCCGAGATCTCCCCGAGATTATTCCGAGATACCGAGATCTCCCTAAAAAAGTTCAAACGAGATCTCCCTGAGATCCGAATTCTCCAACCTTGCCTGGAGCTTAAGATATGATTAAAATGGTGTTATGTGGAGATTAAATTATGAAAATGAATTGAACCAAGTTTGGTCCGACTTTTTGACCATTTTTAGAGTCCTTAGGGTGTACTAGTGTGTTAGGATTGATGATGGGATGAACTTTCATGTTCGGGTCATCGAAATCCGAGCCACGGATCACCCGTTATGACTAAAACACGTTTTTGAGCGGATTAAAGGTCCAAACTGATTAAGAGCTGTAAGTCACGACTTGGTGACTGTTCTTGGGATGTTCTTGAGCACACTAATGTGTCGGGTGGGTTGGTTAGGCGAAGATATATATAAGGCTCGCCGAAAACTGATTCCCGGGGCTCAAGTTATGACCCGATGAACTTTTGATTAAAACTTATGGTTATTAAATAAAACTTATGATATAAATAATGATTTTCATTATTATTAAATTACTTATGATATAAAAAGTAATTATTATAATTTAAGACTTATGATATATATTTATTATATCATTTAATTATTACTTATGATTTAATTAAACTTTTAATTAAACTTATGATTAATAATTCTTTTATTATTAATGGAAAATACTTATGATAAGTATTAAACTTATATTATGAAATTATTATAATAAGACTTATAATAAGGATTAATTAATTATTTAATTATTATAAGGCTTAGTTATTATTTAATTATAATTTAATTATTAAATACTTATGATTTAATAATTATAATTAGAAACTTATGATATGATTAATAATTCATTATTAATTAATAATACTTTTGATATGATTTAAATTTTATTATTAATTAATAATACTTATATTATGACTAATATTTAATCAATTAATTAAATACTTATATTATATTAAACTTATCATTTAAACTTATGCTAACTTTAATAATTCATTTTAATTTAATTAAACTTATGTTATGACATAATTATACATATTTAACTTTAATTAACATTATAACTTATATTATTATTATAACTTATACTTTTAAAATTAATGTTGACTATGTTTGACCGAGGTTGACTTTTGAGTTGACTTTCGGTTGACTTTGACTTTCAGTTGACTTTTGTTGACTTTCTAAATAAGGAAACTTTCCTAACTTAAAACTTTCTAAAAATCGAAACTTTCTAAATTTGGAAACTTTCCAAAAATAGAAACTTTCCTAAAATAGAAACTTTCCAAAAATAGAAACTTTCCAAAAACAGAAACTTTCTAAAAATAGAAAGTGTGTGTTCGTACGCTGTTCCGATCAAACCGATGCATGTTGAGTATTGTTCTATGTCTACTTGCAACATGTACAATAGCTATCATACTAAGACTTGGCATAAGTTAGTTATTTATATCGACCTGCTTTATTTATAGGTCGGCGTTGTGATCATTCCTGATCACTTTACTTCATTTGCTGTTCGCATATTTGTGTGGTTACTTCGTTTGCTATTAAGGTGAGTTATAGTCCCATTTTTCTATTTTAAATCTTTTGGGATGAGAATACATGCAATTTATTTTATATTTTGGACACAAGTGGAGGTTGGTTTAAATTATTCATTGTGAGTTGAACAAAAATATTCCCTAGTCTGGTAACTGTAATCACTGGTTTCTACTGGTGAACGCGAATCCTACTGATATATCTATCGGGTTTGACAACCCATTTCGAGCTAGTCGCGCTAGCAATTTATAATCGGAATGTTTAGTACTTCGTATTTTGTTGTAGATACACTTGTTCGGTGTATAGGGTAAATAAATGGTTAAGTGGTTACCAGGTGGCTCACGGAAAATGGAATGATGTTTTTATATGCTTTCTAGCATATAATTTGGTAGTCCAAAAATGGGTTTTTATGTTTTCAAACATAAATTTTTATGGTTTAAATTAAATATTGTTTGCAATATTAAACCTATAATTCACTCAACATTTTTGTTGACAATTACTCGCATGTTTTATTCTCAAGTTCATGATTGATTGCTTCCGCTGTGCTTAGAGAGTCTGCATATTTATGATGGAAGCTTTTGTTAAACAATAACTTGCATTCTATTTTGATACATTTAATTGTGGATGTTGTTGACTTTGTTTTGGTCAACTTTTGGTTAAGTAATAATGTTTGGTTTTTCTAAACTTACATATTTTGGTAGATTTCCTTTATAGGAAATCATTTTTAAACAACGAATGCAAGGTTATTTATTAAATTCATATAGAGTTATGATCAAGCTGTGGGACCAAGATAATGATGGTCGTCAATTGTACTTTGACGGGTCGTTAAACGTCCCGTGCATAAAGACAAAAATAATCATTCATATGGTGAACACCTGGTAACCGACATTCACAAGATGCATATAGAGTATCCCCATCATTCCGGGACACCTTCGGACATGATAATTTCGAAGTACTAAAGCATCCGCAACAATTAGTAGACTGGTTTACTAATTCTTAGGGATGGGGCTTGTTGGGCCCGATAGATCTTTCTTTAGGATTCGCGTCAATTAGTAGACTGGTTTACTAATTCTTAGGCTACCAAGCTAAAGGGGCATATTCGGCTTCGATCATTCAACCATATAATGTAGTTTCGATTACTTGTGTCTATTTCGTAAAATATTTATAAAAGCAGCGCACGTATTCTCAGTCCCAAAAATATATATTGCAAAAGCATTTAAAAAGGGAGTAATGAAACTCACAATCCAATATTTTGTAGTAAAAATATTCATACGATGAAACTGAACAATGCAGGGTTGGCCTCGGATTCACGAACCTATATTCAATTATGTATATTAACACATGTAATAACAATTAAACAAGTTTTATATATTAATATTAATATACCATATAATTTGTATGTTATATTAATAAATAGTTTAATTATACCTATTTTATATATTATAGATAATTATATATATGATTATCTTAAAAGGTATTTATCTATTATATATAACATAATGAATAATAACATTTTATTTAAATCCATATGTAATATTAATATAATTAGGATATATGTAAAAAATATATTTTTATATAAATATCATTTGTATATTATAATATTACTAACACAATGATAATAATAATAAAAATGATAAAAAAAAAATAATTCTAATAAAAATGATAAACTTAATAATAATAATTTTAATAATAATACTAATTTTAATAATAATAATAATAATAATAATAATAATAATAAAAATGATAATTTTAAGTATTAATGTTACTTTTAATAAAAATAATAATTTTTCTAATAATGATACTCCTAATAATAATAATAATAATGATTATATCCCTAATAATGATAATATTAAGAATAATAATACTTATATTAATAATAATGATGTGATAATAATAATAATATCAATAAAAATGATATTACTAGTAATGATAATAATATTAGTCATAATAATAATAATAATAATAATAATAATAATAATAATAATAATAATAATAATAATAATAATAATAATAATAATTGTAATTATAATCATGATAATAATAATAAATGATAACTAATAATAATAACAATAAAAAGAATAGTAATAAAATAGCAAAGTACAACCTTTGAAGACAAGCTTTTAAAAAACAAAACGCCACTGCCCGGACTCGAACCCACGACCTCCCGCTCACTCGCAAACACCCTTAACCATCCATCTGATTCTGTTTATCTGATTTAATTCGCTACCTCAAACTATTTAACCCGTTTTAAGGAGCCCAACAGTTAACAATCTTCGGCCCAACTACACAAGCCCAACTAACAGTAAACGGCCCAAAACAAAAATCCAACACCAGCCCGTTCCACATAACAAATTCATTTGTTTCTAGTCGTAACATTTATCAATTTAAAAAGGGTTTCTGTTCTTTTTCCTCTTCTTCTTTTTACTCGACAGGAACAGATAAAAAAAATATTTATGCCCCTCATCATCATTAATGCCCTACTTAATCATTTATCTTTATTTTATCATCATTAAAATTCGTTGTCACCATCTTTATTTCATCGTTATGAGGGTTACAATTAGAAACAGAAAGAAGTACAGCAACAGTAGCGACAGAAACAAGAACTAACGTGTAGTAGCAGCAGGTTAGTGGCTGTGTGGTGGTTGTTGTCCGATCAAATATAAACAGGAATTTAAAGCTATTGCAGTAGCAAATAGCAGCAGTGATTATCGATGATTAGGTGATTTTTAAGTGGGTTTTGAGTAAAAAAAAAATAAGACCGATGGTTGTGGTTGGTGGGGGTTGGCGGTTCAAGGTGGTGGTTATAGTGACAGCAGCCACGGCAACCTGGAGATGGTTTGCAGTAGTTACAGAAACAATAATATATTCGATGGTGGTGAGGGTGGTGATTTCTTGGAGGTGATGGGTTATGGTGGTGGTCCGAATGAAATGGAAAACAGGAAACGTAGCAGTTCAATGGTTTTGGTGTCTTCGAATAGTGAAGGTCTTGGTGGTGTTGGCTCCGGCAGAATTACAGAAAATAGAAGCAATTACCAGCAGTCTTTTATGGTGATCATGGTGGTTTTCAAGAGAGAGAAAAGAGAGGAAGGTTGTGATGGTTAGGGTGGTATTGTGGTGTTTATGAGGCAAGAATGAAATAATAAGCGGGCTTGTATGCGGGTGGTGTTGGTGATGATTGTTGCTCGCGAAGAACAGAAGAAGAGAAAGAGAGAATGAGAACGAAGGAGGTGGTTTGCATAATCATGAAGAAGAGGAAGGGACCAAAAGAGGTGATGGCCGGGTGTCGATGGTATGATGTTTGTAGTTTAAACCGGTGATCGAAAATTAATAGAGTGGTAACTGCAGTAACCTGAGTGGTACTCAATCAAAGTTTAAATGGTGGTGTTGGTTCCTATAAATCTATATACATGTATATATATATATATATATATATATATATATATATATATATATATATATATATATATATATATATATATATATAATACAAGATATTAATAAAATTAAAGTAATAATCATAATATAATAATAATATAAACAAATCATTTGGCAAAAGAATAGAAATTTAGACGTGTTAAAAGAATAGTATAGCCGCCCATGTGTCTTTTAGTACCGACAGTTTATCACGGATAGTTATATCGTGTCCATTGCTAAACAGTTAATGTATAAAAGTGTTCCTAAAAATCCTAAATTTTTAAATTAAGACCATTTATTTATTCTGATCATTACCTGTTTGAAACCTGATCAAAAATATTCGATAAATATTTATTTTCTGTTCTAATTTATATGTACGGAGTACAAAAACTTCATTGAAAAGGTAAAAAAAATATTTATCAAAACTATTATCTTTTTAATCAAATTTTGGAACAACTTTTATTTTAAAACTTCATATATATATATATATATATATATATATATATATATATATATATATATATATATATATATATATATATATATATATATATATATATATATATATATATATATATATATTAGACCTATTTTAAAAATAAGTAAACGTCAACCGAAAGTTAAAGAAATTTACTATTTAAGCTCAAAATTAATTATATTTAATATACACTATGTATATATATAAATAGTTTTAAATAACAAAATTTACTATGCCAATAAATATATTAAATAATTAAATTAAATATAACAATATATATATATATATATATATATATATATATATATATATATATATATATATATATATATATATATACAAAAAAAAATATACATATAAAATAATAGTTTTTTTACAATGTATTTTATTTTACATATTTATTTATAACAATAAATGTATATAATAGTTTATTAATGTTCATGTTATTATATATATATATATATATATATATATATATATATATATATATATATATATATATATATATATATATATATATATATATATATACATACATATATTTATATATACACATATTTATATATATCCACATATTTACAAGCAATGGTTCGTGAGTCATCGGGGACGGTCGAAGGTCACACGAATATATGAAAATAGTTTAAACTTTTTGAGACTCAACTTTACAAACTTTGCTTATCGTGTCGAAATCATACAAAGATTAAGTTTAAATTTGGTCGGAAATTTCCGGGTAGTCACAGTACCTACCCGTTAAAGAAATTTCGTCCCGAAATTTGAGTGAGGTGGTCATGGCTAATAATAAAAATGTTTTCATGACGAATATGAGTTGATAAATAGAGTTTTATTATTATTGACTAATATAGATAAAATGATTCAATGATGTGAAGCGTGCGAGTGAAGCTGTCACAAAAGAGCGAAATGAGAAAAATAAAGTTTCGTCCTAACTTCTAACGTAGTCTGGGTTGAATTTAGAAAATAAGGTTCGTCTTAACTTTTAGCATCGTCTTGATTGAATTCCGAAATCCAAGGAATTTAAAATAAAATCTTGGAAATCTATAAGATCTGATTCTTCGGAATTTATGGAAATCAAGAGCTCTTTAATTAAATGCGATCATTTGTCTTGATTGCTCTGCCTAGTATTTCCACTATAAATGAATTTCTTCCGTTCCATTATTTTCACCATTCCAATACTTTCTTTCTTAGTTCGTACATCCAAAGGATTGTGAAAATACTTAATCCAGTTCTAATCCTTGATATGTTCCTAATTATCATTTCTGTCAACCTTCTTTTCAATCTTCCACCAGAAAAATCTGTTTACTTCTACTATTACCTTGGGTGAAACTATTCTTAATTATACCGTGTCTTTATTTTACTATTTGTATTAATATCCACGGTTTGTAATTTCTGCGTTGTTGTTGGGTTTTATATCTTCCCTTATATTTCGAAGCCCCTGCTTCTGTCTCCTATAATCATTGTCATCCACAGTTAATGCTTTCTCTTGTTTGCTGCGATTTATACCCCCCATTTACACTTGAAGCTTTATGCTATGTTTTCTATTCTATCCATTAAGTACCTCAAGTAATAGTCCAGAATTCGTGGGTATGGAGTTTCGAATGAACATGGTTAACGTTTTAAGAAGGAAATCGTAATGGCACGATATTGATTTGTCAAATTACCAGAATTTAAGAGAAAGATAGGGCTATCAAGAAAATACGTTATTGATATATTTGGAGATGAGGTAGAATGTAAGAGTCGTGTAACATGGCACATGATGATGATGTTTTGATCTGTGAATCATCTCGTTCCATTAGAAACTCAGCATGACTTACTGTAATAAAATCACGTTGTTCAAGTGTCATTATATTTTACTAACTCATGCATCAATTTCCAACACTACTTTAAAATCATTCATAATTCAAACTTGAATTTTAAAGAAATTTAGAAACTAAAGTAGTTTCCTTTATGACATAATATAGATAGCACGAAGAGATAAATAATTTCGAACAAGAATATTTATGAAAATATCTTCAGAAATATTGAAGATATTTATGATGATATTTTAGAATTTCTAAGTTCGATGGTTGATGGAGAAAGATTTTCCGCAAGATTTTATCATGAGTACGGGCAAGATATTCGTTGAAGGTTTCATCGGAGCCAGAATTACCTGGATTCTTTGAATATATGGTATGGTCCTTGTAATTGGCCTTGGTCTCCTTCATGGTTTGCTCAATCTGTTTTTTAGTACCAAATTTTCTATCGAGCGTTCCTAACACTCCCTTCTTCATCATCAAACTTTTGGCCGTTTAGACCATCTACAATTTTTCTGCTTCCTCTGCATTTAATGCTACGATATCTGAATCATCGGTTATCAATCCGAGGTGGTTTCAGGATAATTATGTTTTTAGATGATTAAACGCTGATGGTAATATGGTGGAATATAAAAGGTTCCCTGGTAACAATAAAAGAGCACGCGTATATATCAAGTTTATAATAAGATTGTTTCGAATGAAAAGTCGAAGTTGATTTGCTGGAGCTGTGACAAAATTGGCTAATTTGAAAAATATTTACGATGTTATTTTCGGTAATAACAATGCCTAAAGAGCTAGCACATATATGTGTTAAACATTTACTCAGTTTAAGGGAGTTTTTCAGGTGCATAACTATATGCATCAATCTTTTCTTCCGTATGAAGTGCAGTTGGTTCATCCTCTCAATTGAGGTGTTTTCAAGAATCATGAAAAGTTTGAACGCAGTTTGTAATTGTCAAGATTCGATTGAGGTTTAAGATGAAATCAAGTGGCAAACTTGAAGAATTATTTAGTTTCATTTGTTATAATCAATATTTTAATTCATTTTAATTGTCCAATGTCTTTAGTCCACAGTCGATAGTCCACAGTTAACGGTCCAATAATTCATATATAGTTTAATATATAATATTCGAATTAATTAATACGTATCGTGACCCGTGTACATGTCTCAGACTCGATCACAACTCAAACTATATATATTATTGTAGAATCAACCTCAACCCTGTATAGCTAACTCTAGCATTACTGCATATAGAGTGTCTATGGTTATTCCAAATAATATATATAGATGCGTCGATATGATATGTCAAAACCTTGTATACGTGTCCCGATATTTAAAGTGCGTAAAATAAATAAAAGAAATTAAATGACGGTAAATAAAATTGCGAGAATATAAATTGTGATAAATAAATTGCGATAAATAAATTGTGATAAATAAAATGTGATACAGAATTAACAGTTAGCTAGGAACAGTTAGCGTGGATTCTTAACAAAATTTCTCATAGTTAATTTGTTTGTTTCTAACAAATTTTATTTTGTCCAATGTTTTCTTTATTATGCCACTTGTTGGATTCTGATAAATCAAAATCCAAATATGAAATTGAATGAAAATGGTTATCCTGAGGTGAACAGATACGTATATCGGTGGTTGTAAGTAGGATAGTAAATGACTGTTGAATCAGATTCGAAGGAAGTACGGTGTAACTTATTAATGTGAAATTTAAATATTCCTCGGGTATTACGTACCCGTTAAAATGTTTTCACCATTAAAAGTTTATACAAAAGAATTTTTAAATTACAATATTTATGAAAATATATATACATATATATTGTCTTCAGATGTAATGATGGATTTAATGAGTTAATATGATATTAACTCATCTGATTTACCGTTAGAACAAGAATATATAATCTCTAAAACATTTAGAGATTACATAATCGCCATGTCGAATGAAGATAAATGATGTAGAACGATATGTAGAATGATGATCATACTCGAGGTATAGAATGGGATGCTGAGGCATGGATTGTTGATGGTATTGGTGATGTTACTGGTGGTGCTATTGATGTCGGTGATATTACTAAAGCTGGTAAGTTTTGCACCATATTCTCTAAATTGATTACTCGAGCGCGAAGCTCGTTGACTTCTTCGGTTATTTCGGGATGATTGTCGATCGAAACGAGCGGATGAATAAGGTTTAGAATTTGGGATTTCATATAATCATTGCGAGATATCCTGGAAATGAGGGTGAATATGGTGTTTCGGACAGGTTCGCCGGTAAGTGCATCAGGTTCTTCACCAAGAGGTGAATTCGGTTGGTAGAAGGGACCTCCTTCTTCGCGTCTCCATTGATTAAGTAGACTACGAACCCATCAGATGAATTGGGGATGGCTGATTGGTTGATTCATTCTGGTGACGCTGCTTTCGGAGCTTAGGTGAACATCCGTGTCGGAATAGCTGTCGGAATTCGAGGAATTTGAACTAGTTACGAGTTCCATCTTGCACGGTTAGATAAAGGGTTTTCGATATGAAATAATTTTTGGATATCAGATGATATTCTAATTACATAGAATACTTATGTATAGTACAGAAGATCCCGTAGATTACGGAGGAATTTTCAGAAGTTGTCTGACAAAGTTTACAGTAACAGATACGCTAAGATATGAATTTATCTATACATTGTCTACGCAATAGAGGCAGTAAGACGTGTCTAGACTTTAAGGATGATAAGCAAATAATTTTCGACACTAAATGATAAGCAAAACTTTTGACATGCAGACACGGTCGAAGTCCAGACTCACTAATGCATCTAAACAACTATCAGTTAGACACACTAATGCAAGACCTGGTTCGTTAAGACCACCGCTCTGATACTAACTGTCAAGACCCGTCCTAATCCATCTGGATGAATACATTACAATTGATTTCATTGCGAGGTACTTGACCTCTATATGTTACATTTTACAAACATTGCATTCATTTTTAAAAGACAAACTTTCATTACATCGATAGTTGACGGCATGTATACCATTTCATAATATATCCAACTATAATTGACTTAGTAATAATCTTGATGAACTCGATGACTCGAATGCAACGTCTTTTGAAATATGTCATGAATGACTCCCAGTAATATCCTTAAAATGAGCTAATGCACAGCGGAAGATTTCTTTCATACCTGAGAATAAACATGCTTTCAAGTGTCAACCAAAAGGTTGGTGTGTTCATAAGTTTATCATAAACATTCATTTCCATCATTTTAATAGACCGCAAGAATTTCATTTCTAGTTCTCATAAATATACGTCCCATGCATAAAGACAAAAATAATCATTCATATGGTGAACACCTGGTAACCGACATTCACAAGATGCATATAGAATATCCCCATCATTCCGGGACACCTTCGGACATGATAATTGCGAAGTACTAAAGCATCCGCAACAATTAGTAGACTGGTTTACTAATTCTTAGGGATGGGGCTTGTTGGGCCCGATAGATCTATCTTTGGGATTCGCGTCAATTAGTAGACTGGTTTACTAATTCTTAGGCTACCAAGCTAAAGGGGCATATTCGGCTACGATCATTCAACCATATAATGTAGTTTCGATTACTTGTGCCTATTTCATAAAACATTTATAAAAGCAGCGCATGTATTCTCAGTCCCAAAAATATATATTGCAAAAGCATTTAAAAAGGGAGTAATGAAACTCACAATCCAATATTTTGTAGTAAAAATATTCATACGACGAAACTGAACAATGCAGGGTTGCCCTCGGATTCACGAACCTATATTCAATTATGTATATTAACACATGTAATAACAATTAAACAAGTTTTATATATTAATATTAATATACCTTATAATTTGTATGTTATATTAATAAATAGTTTAATTATACCTATTTTATATATTATAGATAATTATATATATATGATTATATTAAAAGGTATTTATCTATTATATATAACTTAATGAATAATAACATTTTATTTAAATCCATATGTAATATTAATATAGTTAGGATATATGTAAAAAATATATTTTTATATAAATATCATTTGTTTATTATAATATTACTAAAACAATGATAATAATAATAAAAATGATAAAAAAATAATAATTCTAATAAAAATGATAAACTTAATAATAATAATTTTAATAATAATACTAATTTTAATAATAATAATAATAATAATAAAATGATAATTTTAAGTATTAATGTTACTTTTAATAAAAATAATAATTTTTCTAATAATGATACTCCTAATAATAATAATAATGATTATATCCCTAATAATGATAATATTAATAATAATAATACTTATATTAATAATAATGATGTGATAATAATAATAATAATATCAATAAAAATGATATTACTAGTAATGATAATAATATTAGTCATAATAATAATAATAATAATAATCATAATTGTAATTATAATCATGATAATAATAATAAATGATAACTAATAATAATAATAATAATAATAATAATAATAATAATAATAATAATAATAGTAATAAAATAGCAAAGTACAACCTTTGAAGACAAGCTTTTAAAAAACAAAACGCCACTGCCCGGACTCGAACCCACGACCTCCCGCTCACTCGCAAACACCCTTAACCATCCATCTGATTCTGTTTATCTGATTTAATTCGCTACCCAAAACTATTTAACCCGTTTTAAGGAGCCCAATAGTTAACAATCTTCGACCCAACTACACAAGCCCAACTAACAGTAAACGGCCCAAAACAAAAATCCAACACCAGCCCGTTCCACAAAACAAATTCATTTATTTCTAGTCGTAACATTTATCAATTTAAAAAAGGTTTCTGTTCTTTTTCCTCTTCTTCTTTTTACTCGATAGGAACAGATAAAAAAAATATTTACGCCCCTCATCATCATTAATGGCCTACTTAATCATTTATCTTTATTTTATCATCATTAACATTCGTTGTCACCATCTTTATTTCATCGTTATGAGGGTTACGATTAGAAACAGAAAGAAGTACATCAACAGTAGCGACAGAAACAAGAACTAACGTGTAGTAGCAGTTGGTTAGTGGCTGTGTGCTGGTTGTTGTCCGATCAAATAGAAACAGGAATTTAAAGCTATTGCAGTAGCAAATAGCAGCAGTGATTATCAATGATTGGGTGATTTTTAAGTGGGTTTCGAGTAAAAAAAAAATAATAAGACCGATGGTTGTGGATGGTGGGGGTTGGCTGTCATACCCCGTCCTAATCCGTCTAGACGAAGTCACCAACATCTGGTTCCATTGCGATGATCGACTCCGAATAATGTCTTTAAAATGAACAAATGCACAGCGGAAGATTTTTTTCATACCTGAGAATAAACATGCTTTCAAGTGTCAACCAAAAGGTTGGTGAGTTCATAGGTTTATCGTAAAACAATAAAATTTATCATTTTGATAGACCACAAGATTTAAATGCTGCATGGTACAAATGGGCCCGAATCCTATACCCACCTGTAATGTACATGCGATATCTTTTAAATACAGTACACCTTTCTTGGGTACGAAACCATTTTTCATAAATCTTAGTAACCGTACACATATCTCGTGCACAAAATAACATACACATAACCTGCGTATAAAATCATTCTCTCGATACATAACATTCATATCAATTGGTGGTAATTATCATGTCCATATAATTCAATGGTGGCAATTATCATGTCCACATAATTCAACGGTGGCAATTATCATGTCCACAAAATTCAACGGTGGCAATTATCATGTCCACATAATTCAATAATAATCCGCAGAACTTCTGTCTGCATAATAATTAATTTGAGGAATGTTTTGCTTGTGTCTATCTCGTCAAACATTTATAAAAGCATTTCATGTATTCGCAGTTCAAAATATATTTCAAAAGCATTTAATAAAGCAGTTGTAAAAGTAGCGCATGTATTCTCAGTCCCAAAAATGTAAATAGTAAAAGGGAATCAAATGAACTCACCATACGATATTTTGTAGTAAAAATATGCATACGACTGAACAATGTAGGGTTGGCCTCGGATTCACGAACCTATATCATTTATATATATTAACACACATAATTGTAATCGAACAAGTTTATATATTATTTGTTATTTTAGTAAGTTATATGCTTTAATAATTAATTAACTATTTTTATTCTATATACTTTAGATACATAAATAGTATTTATTACCAAAATATTAATATAGTTATGTCATATGTATTTCAATATATTTATATAATAAATATTCATTTGGTAAAATAATATTAATAATAATAAATAAAAGGTGTATTTGATTAATAATAATAATACTAATACTACTACTTAATAATAATAAGTTATTTCATTTTTATAACGAAAACAATAATATTGATAATAATATCTAATACTAATAATGAGTAATAATAATTTGAATTATGATAATAATGATAAAAAAAAAATAATTTTACTAATAATGTTAACCTTAATAACATGATAATTTTAATTAATAATAATGATAATAATAATACTTATATTATTAATAATAATAATGATAATAATAATAATAATAATAATAATAATAATAATAATAATAATAATAATAATAATAATAAGTAAGACTACCTTTCAAAGCTTTTTCCAAAAAAAATGCTTCTGGCAGGGCTCGAACCCTAGACCCCTCGATTAAACACAAACACCTCTAACCATCTGAGCTATTTGATACTTCGTGATTTAATTAGGACTTTAAATTTAATAAGGCCGATTTCTTTCTTCCTCCTAAACCATATGCATCATACAAAATTCAACCTCATAACATCCATCATCGACAATCATTTATCATTATCTTAGTATCATTATCTTGATCATAACCACTCGTTATCATCAATATTGTTCACGAATTCATCATGATCATCTCATCCTATCATTATCCATATAATCACAACCCTAATCATAATCATAATCATAATCATAATTATAGTCATAAATCATGATCATAACTCATAACCATAATCATAAATCATAACCAAAATCATGAACCATAATCATAACTTATAATCATACAAGCATCATCATCAAACCTTAATTCTCTCACGATCATTTTGTATCATATTAATCTTATTTCATTCATCATCCTACTTGTTAACCATTACGATCATCATCATCATCATCATCATCATCATCATCTACCCTCTATCTTCTTCGATCCCAGTTAAACAAAAGAAAGAAAAAAAAATTAAGCAGTCGTCGTTGCTGCCAAGAAGAAAAAAAAATATATAATCCTGGTCAACCTCTCATAACCTCATCGGCCCAACTGAAACAAAAAATTCATAACGGCCCAAACCAAATAGCATTAAAAGATCACGGTCCAAGTATCAAGGAAATAAATCACGGCTTGCTATACTGTAGTGATAAAAATCGATTGGCAGTCCCACCTTGATTTTGATCTTGTATTTAAAGAAAGGAAGTAGTGGAAAGTGTCGGCTAAAAAGATAAATAAAGAATACGCACTAGGAGATTAATTTCATTATCATCTCATAGAAATCATCATCATACTTCTATTATTATATCAGATGATCTTTTCACATCAACACGAATAGTTGCAGGTTTAGCAGGAAAAAAATATATACGCAGCAGTAATAACAACAAAGGGTTTGATGAATGTGGTGAGTTTGCAGGTGAAGGTTGTAGTGGTTGATTGAAAACAAAGGTAGAAATAGACGGTTAGCAGTAATAGGTAGTAGGAGTGGTTTGATGGGTTTACGGTTGTACAACAGCAATTTAAGTGAGTTTGAATTAGAAAATAATAAAAGAGGAAGGAGGTGATTTGTGGTGATGATCACAGTGGTCTGAGTGGTGCTGCTCGACTTGAAGCTAGAAACAGAAAAAATAATGACAGCCACCATGGTATTTTCATGGTGTTCTTGTGGTGGTTGTCTCTTCAAACGAAAATAGAAACAGAAAGTTGAACAGCCACTGTAGCAGCGGGTTCATGGTGGTTTCAACGATGGTTTCAGTCGTGGCTTACAACGAAAAATAGAAACAATTGAGGGAAGGTGATGGTTGTGTTAAGTTAGAACGAAAGAAATGGAAAAACAACAGAAATGGGTTTTGGTTAGGATCGTTCTTCGATGGTGGTGTGTCCATGGTGATTTTTGGTGTTCGGTGGTAGTGGAAGATGACTTCGAATGTGATGATTTGAATGGTGGTTTTAAGTGGTCTTCACACAGGGAAAGAGAAAAGGAATAAGTAAACAGAAGGAGGAAGATGTCTTTAATGGCTGTGGAAGTGATTCGATTGCAACAGACTCTCTGAATTAAATTACGGTAATTAATCATAATCATTCCACACTGTTCATTGTCTTCTATATCTATCGTTATCATCATGGATCGTAACAGTGAATAGAAACATGAAGTTGTGGTGGCGTATTTATAATGAAGGTGGTGGTTGATCACTACAAGAATAATAGTCGATGGGTGGTGGTTTATCAAGATGATTAAAGGAAAAGGTGATGGTGGTTCTTGCAATGTAAGGTGGTGATAGTTTGGGTTTGACACTGAAGAAAAGAAGTAGAGAAAGCAGTTGTGTTTTGTATTAGTTTATCAAGAATTGTAAATAAGTGGTAAGTTAGAAAAGTGATGATTGATCTAAGTAAAAGGAAAATTAAAGATCATAGGATTCGAATAATTGATGTACAACATGAATTGATTGCTAATTGTCTGTATTGATTTTTGATAACGACTTGTAACAAATTTTGACAAAGAATTCCAATCAGTGGAAAGAAGAAATATAAAAAGAATTAATGGATTAGGACATTCAACAGAATTTGATCGTTTATGAGATTGGATTCTTTTTAGAGACAAGGAAAGAAAATATGATAGTGATGCTAAACAACTCAACTTCCTATCTAACATATTTACAGTATTTTTGTTATTAATATAAATATATTAATAATATTAATATTAATTAATAACAATATTAATATTAATAGTAATAGTATTAACAAAGATAAATACTAATAAAGTAATATTAATAAATGGTTTTATTTTTATAATAGTAATAATGATGATAATTATAATAATATAACATAACACATGTATCAAAATTCCTATCTATATACTTATAATAATAGTTTTCATTACATCGTCTATTATTTTGCATATTTATTTTCAACAATTAAATCATATATTATTTTAAATAATATTTCAAATTATTGTATATATGTATATATGTTTATCTAATCGTAAACTACTGTTCGTGAATCGTTGGGATTAGTCAAAGGTCAAATGTATACATGAACACAGTTCAAAGTTTTTGAGACTCAACATTATAGATTTTGCTTATCGAGTTTGAAATTCATATAAAGATTAAGTTTAAATTTGGTCGGAAATTCACGGGTCATCACATTGGCGGTTCAAGGTGGTGGTTATAGTGACAGCAGCCACTGCAACCTGGAGATGGTTTGCAGTAGTCACAGAAACAATAGTATATTCTATGGTGGTGAGGGTGGTGATTTCTTGGAGGTGATGGGTTACGGTGGTGGTTCGAATGAAATGGAAAACATGAAACGTAGCAGTTCAATGGTTTTGGTGTCTTCGAATAGTGTAGGTCTTTGTGGTGTTGGCTCTGGCAGAATAACAAAAAATAGAAGCAATTACCAGCAGTCTTTTATGGTGATCATGGTGGTTTTCAAAAGAGAGAAAAGAGAGGAAGGTTGTGATGGTTAGGGTGGTATTGTGGTGTTTATGAAGCAAGAATGAAATAATAAGCGTGCTTGTATGCGTGTGGTGTTGGTGATGATTGTTGCTCATGAAGAACAGAAGAAGAGAAAGAGAGAATGAGAAAGAAGGAGGTGGTTTGCATAATCACGAAGAAGAGGAAGGGACCAAAAGTGGTGATGCCGGGTGTCGATGGTATGATGTTTGTAGTTTAAACCGGTGATCGAAAATTAATAGAGTGGTAACTGCAGTAACATTAGTGGTACTCAATCAAAGTTTAAATGGTGGTGTTGGTTCCTATAAAT